>NC_061117.1:111772599-111951265 GCF_002878395.1 Capsicum annuum
TAAGAAAAAACGAATAAAATTAATAATTAATCTTTAAGCAAAATACATATGAATTAAAATATAAATGTTCTTCAATGAAAAGAGTGTAAAAGACCATCATATATGATAAAGCAAATAAAATGGCAAAGTGACAATTATAAGAATGTTGTTAGACACATAAGAGTGCATAATTGATCAATGTTTGATTTTGGCCTAAGCTAACGACGCAAAATAAATTTGGGCTAATAATGCAAGAGTTCCTAAATTAGACTCTTCTAAAGATATTTAGTTTATGCATTTTCAAATTGAAAACACATGTAACCAATTAATTATTAACACAAATTAGTGCACGTGTGTCGCGACCAGAGTCTACACCCATGTCATAACTGACACTTCTGGCCCAAACAAACCACTTTGCATATCTCATAAGCTCTGAATAAAACATATACAAATTGAAACACAATATGGAAGATAACTTATTGTTGATATGAAGAATAAATATATAATAAAATCTCTTGACAACTAATTACAATTTACTCGATGGACTATGTATCTTTTCTAAGAAGCCTCTACTAAAAATTTAGACAATGTTCATGGGACAAGAACCCAAAATACATTTATTTTCTCAAATTTGACTACAGACATGACTACTAAAATGCGCCTTCAGGAAATACAGAAAGCTCATCACCATCTAGATACTTGAATCCTACCACAAAGTACAGTCACATACTTGAATACCTAAATATACATCACATAACAAATATACTGAAAGACACAGTCAATAAAATAAAATATATTAGTATGAAATTTATATACATATAAACCAATAATATGGATTTGAAAGTGAGATCATAAGGATAAATTAAAATCATAAATGGAGATCAAAACATAAATTGTGAGAAAACTCTTTTAAACCATCTTAAACATGTTGTAATCTAAAGAGAAATCATAAGTTATATAATATGTATATAACTTCTTTTGTTGATACATAGATATATATATATATACATATATCTATATATATAATATACAAATACATATACATATACATATACATATACATATACATATACATATATATATACATATGCATATACATATACATATGCATATACATATATATATATGCATATACATATAAATATATATACATATATTTACACATACACACACACACACACACACACACACATAATATATATATATATATATATATATAAGACATACACCATGTGAGCTCATGATGCACCAACTTACTATCCTAGATGGAGAGGGTTGCACTACACTTGCCATGGCATAAAACCTATTTATATATGGATCTAATCTAAGCCTCTTGGGTTAACATAAATCTAAAGTGGAATGTAGTTCTAGGACAAGTTTTATCTAGAATGAAAGTTTTTTTGGTGCTAAATAATCCTCTCAAAGACATATCTATATAGGCCATACCATCTTATGGAACATATTACAATGTCAAAACTGTTCATGATTATTTATGGTTTATCTAGATGTCATTCTATTCATGAATCATAGTGTTGTGAGACAATGCTCAAATCTCTTCTTTCATAAATATATATTTACTTCTATGCACCCTGTCTTTCCCCTACCCCAGTTTGGTTTCTCTTTTTCTCCTCAGCCTGTTGCATATAAACCACCAATCTAGATATATCCATGTCCTTGATCAACAATGCAGTTTTACTTTCAAGGATCAAATTCTGAGACAGTCCTGAAGTGAACTTTCTCATCCTGTCCCTCATATCAGACACCAATTCTGGAGCATACCTAGAAATCTAGTGAAATTTCAAGGCGTACTCTTTGACCGACATCTTCTCCTATTTCAGATTAACAAATTCTCCACTTTCAATTCCCTCAACTTTTGAGAAAAAAGCGATCCAGAAAAGCATTAGATAATGTCTCCCACAGAGATGACTCATCAACCTCACCCCTTACCTATTCGATTCCTCATACCATTGGTATGCAATATCCTTGAGCTAATAAGTTGCAAAGTCCACCCCTTCCATATTTGTGGCATGTATAATCCTAAATATCTTTTCCATCTCATCAAAAAACCCTAAGGATCCTCTTCTACCTTAACACCAGTAAAGGTTGGAGGACTCAAATTCATAAACTGTCCAACCCTTATAGCCTCAGAAGATGGAATAACAGATGCACCATGCTTAGCCTGAGAAGCTACCAACTGAGCAATCATATGAATCGACTAACAAAACTCTGAATTCATCATATTTTACTAAGAGAGACTAGAAAGAATCGGTGGAACTCCATAATAATCAGGGATCAGACCCCTAGACCAAGTATGGATCCCCTGAGTAGAGCGTGTCCCATCAAAATTATCACCACAGGGATAGAAGAGTTTTCATGAACTTCAGATCATCGAGGCATGATCTGAAAGGCCAAAGAAAAAGATTTAGAGAAGATTCCAGAACTTAAACTCCAAGCTTGAAAATAGAACACAAAGAGGAGAAACAGTTCCTAAATGCCTTATAGCCTCTTTCTTATGAGTATGACGCACTACACATCTTTAAAAGAGACTCTATTGAACAAAGCTTTGTGGACTCCTAATTGACCATGAACCTAAAACTCGGATACCAACTTAACACGACCCGAACCAGGTCCTTATCATAATAGGCATCCCAAGTTCAAGCAGGATCGAGGACCACTCCCGATACCCAACCCAATAATCCAAACGCACCCCTGATTCAGATGAATTCCAAACATATAACAAGATAGTATTTTGTACAATTTTAGATTGGGATAGGTACATAACCATGACCAACCCAAGAAGTCTAACCGTTTAATACCCCACCAATAACCATACCAAAACCAAAACAATAACCAAGAGTATGTCCACAACATAACATATTAGGATGGACCTATCATAAATATAGTTAAACGGTATCAACCCCAATACCAATGCCAATACTAAGGCCGACACCGCCCATTCTAACCCATAGTAGTTCTACAAAGCCTCTAACCAAAAGTAACACAATATTCGGTTGGGACATGCCCTCAACATATCCAAAACCAATGTCTATAAAATGACCAAAGTATGTGAAAACATCCATGATATGAAATGGAGCCTTTCAAAGTATGGAAGATCACCACTTTAATCCTATAGCTAATCTCGAATCTGAACACTAAGCAGAAGGAGTAGAATGATTAATTCCTACATCACATAGGGATACAACCGCCCGAAGACGGGTTAGCGGGTGAAACTTAGCAAGTACCTAGGATAAGAATAAAATAATGCTAAACTTTAAACCAAGTAAACCAACCATATGTATTTACAACAACACATATACATATATGTATGTATATATATATATGTATGTATGTATATATAAAACTATGCTGGGAAAGAGAACCAGATTTAGCATGCCTTTAAAACCATTAACCTGGGTATCTATAGCTTCACCATTCTAGAACCACCCACGGGCTATATGGGTCCAGTATAACCCCCTGAACGGGCCCTGATACGTGTAGCCATATGAATGGGAGATACCATAGGAGTAGGGGATTCCCGATTACCCTTTGCTCTCTATGATACATATGTATAAGTGTACTTAGGGGATTCCTGTGTACCCCATAAGTATCATATATGTTCACCATGACCAATCCTCATATTGAAAAACATAAGTTTCCAGTGACTCACACCATCATGATTAGCTATGACACCCTGTCATTATTGCCAAATTAAAACCATTACCACAAAACAAACCTACCATTCCATTTATTATTAACCAAGGCTATAAGTAGTGGTATTGTTATACCGACTATAGCTTGCGGGCAATGTCCTTAGCCATCCTTTTAAGAAGAACGAATTCCTATGTACCCATAGATTACATTATCAAGTGGACTTAGGGGAATCCCATGTACCCCACAAGATGATCATTATTATGTTTGCTTGGGGAATTCCCTTATACCCCACAAGGTTTTCAATTAGACCAATCATAACCACCAAGACCTTACCATTTAACTATTCTAATTTATTTAAACCATTTATGTCATTTAGGGTTCCATTACCAAGTTATACCATGCAATAGTTCAATTAGAAGTCCAACAATATAGTAAAAGCATTCTCATAGGTATTTATCAAACACATTGGAGGCATAATGTTTCCAAAACTAAAACCAAGTGCCAATTAAACCTTCCCATGCAACCGAATGCCCAAACCACCATTAAAACATGTAAATCCATAATTAAAACATGGGAAAACCATAAACAAGCATTTATAACCAAAACCCACAACATATATTTAAAAATCCAAAACCATACAATAATTTTGCCATAAAAACAATTCATAAAATAAGCCTTTAGTTATAACTAACAATGAGGTAGGAGTAACATGCCTTAAATTACGAAGAAGATGAGAAGAAATCATCCCTAATAGACTCAATTGACCACCTTAGAGAAAACCCTAGCTTTTGCTTAACCCAAGAGCCTTTAAAAATTTTAAGAGAGTTTAAAGTGTTTGATTGATGGCAAATAGGTTAATTAATCCCCAAATGGGTGTTTTAAGTCATGGGGTCCCAAGAAGCTATTAAGGAAAATGTCCAGAATACCCCTAACTTAAATGGTATTAATTTCCCACAAGAGGGTACGACTTCACCTTACCAATCGTACCCTACCATATGAGTGGTACCTACTACTCGTACCCTAGGCATCCCTTATAGCCCCAATACTTTCCAACATACGACCACCAAGCCCCAATAGTATCCAAAGGTACGACCAGTACCCTTAAGGGATGCCTAGGGTACGGTAGTAGGCCATGGTGAGCCACTCGTACTCAGATCCAAGTTAAGTTACTAAGTTTAAGATTAAGTGAAGAAAAGCCCAACCCTTCAGCCTGTCATCAACCATATGACTAGTACCATCCCAAGTCGTATCTATTCCAGAAACTCAACCACCCAACACCACTTAACACTAGACACCATACGAATGGGGTATCTGACATGTACCCTCGCCATACAACTAGTATGGTGAGTCGTATAATGTCTAGAAAGTACAAAACCTAGGAAATTTCTAAGGACCAAAACCCAGGGTGTTTCAACTAGTTATCAATTATAAGTCTTTTAACAAAGTATTAAAATAAATTAGGTACCGTATACCTAACAAATGTGACCTTCTTAAAACAACTTATAAAGCTAATATTTATAGTACTAGTTATAGATTCTTTTAATAGAAGGTTTTGACAAAGATAAAAATTCTGCCAGTATGAACTATCTATTTTCTAAACTTTATCTTCTTCTTTGAGGATTTTTTTTTACATTAAGGATGAAAAGGTTAAAATAGAGGCCTCAAAGATCTTATTTTTTTGGTTTTGGGTCTCATAATTTTCCTATAGTAATTCTCTAGCAAAAAAATCTAATAGAGAATTATTTTCTTCCTTTATAAATTCTATTTTAAAATCAAAATGGATAATAAAGCTAGCAATCTGGCAAATATCTGCTAGAAAATTAAATTCTTAACATCTTTTTTAAAACATCTTTGGTTGCTTTGCAGTCTACTCTTAACAAAAATTCTTTGTTTATTAAAATATTTTGAAATTTGATAACTCATAATACCATAGTAAAATTTGCTTTTAATAGTATCTTGATTAAGTTTTTCTAATCCCGATGGAACTGAATTCTTCCTAAGATGATAATAATGAATCCTACAAACCTTTCTAATAGAAATATAAAATCTACAATATAGTTGGGATTTTCTAGAAACCTTTGGGGTTGAGTTTCATCAGAACAAACCTTTTGTTGTATAACCTTTTATAAATTTTTACTTTCAGTTATCGAGATTTTTAAAGGAAATTTTATTCTTTTAATGTTCATTTGATTCTTTAAACAGTTTATCCAAAAGATAGTTTTACCTTTTATAAAGTCACTTTCTTATTTTAATATACTATTTAGATAGGGAAAAATAATCTTTTTTCTTAGTATGGTAGTGTGAATGCCCTCTAACTCAGCAATATATGGTCTTATTTGGATAATAAAGGAAATACCTGAAGTTATCTCTTTATTTATATCTTTGGTTATTACAAGCTCATTAATAAAACAAACTCTATCATTGCATATATGTTCTTTGGGGAGTTTATAATTTATTTTTAATCCTTCTCTTATTATAGAGAATAATCTTGTAGCTCCCTTTTCTAGGTATTTAATAGGAATTAATCTTTCTATAATGCAGTTTTGATTTGCACTTGTATCAAATAATGTAATTTTATGAATTGTGTAATCTTTTTTATAACCAATATAATGAGTATATGGTAACTTTGCACTTAAACTACGATAATTGTATTAATTCTTTATTTGTTTATAGGAGATTCTTCTAGAGACTCTATTTCTTTATTGTCTCTTTTTACTTCTAATGTTTCACCAAGATCAAATTGATGTGACTTCAGGTCTTTGTTAGATGTTAAAATTTAGTATTTTATTAGCAAGTGACCCAGTTTCTAAGTTGCTAAGTCTTTGCTTAACTTGTTTAACTTTCTCTTTTAAGTAAAATACTCTTGTCTGAAGATCTTGTATTGTTGTTTAAGACTTATGTTCTTTAAATTTATTCAACATATTTTTCATATTAAATAGTTTAATTGTATATTTATAAAGTTATTGATTAAGAACAATATCTTTTAAAGCTATTAAATATATTTTCTTAAGGGTTGGATCTTCTAGATAATAGATCATATCAAATAAGACCTCTTTCTCCTTATTATTATTGATAATAATAATATTTCTTAAGGGTTGGATCTTCTAGATAATCGATCATATCAAATGACTATTGCAAGTGTAAATTGCACTGCCACATTTAAATAGTCAGTTGATTCACTACTATCTGAACTTTATGCTATATTAAGCTGGTTATCATTACTAAGACTTTGTTCAAAATAAGAACTATTTTCATTTTCATCAATAAGAGAGTATAATTTATTTTAAACTTTGTTTCCTAATTATAACAAATTTATCTTGTCTTTCTTTTTATTTAGTACCCGACAATCTTTAGCTCTATGTCCTATTTTTCCATAGTTTCAACATGTATCACTATTATTTTTACATCCACCATTATTTTTGGATTGTTAGATCTTTTAAATTATCTTTTATAATAATGAGGTTTTTGAGATTTATCCTTATAATTTTTATGTTGTCTTTTAATTTTCTTGTAAGCTTCTTCTAAAGGGGCTGATAATTTCATATATCCAAAATCTTAACAAAAGCTTCCTAGATTATTTTGTGATATTTTATTATATCTCTTTAATTAATTTTTAAGTTTAATATTAGTACATAATTTTAGTCCTATGACATTTATAAAACTTATAAAATCACCATAAGCTAGGTGACTATAGTAATTTTTTTTCTCAAATCTATCTTTTAATTTTGTTTTAACTTTTTCTGCAAATAATGTTGGTAAACCACTTATAAGTTTGTTTTTCATTAATCATGATTACAATCTTCTCTAACCATGACTTTATTGAGGAAATCATCTCTATACCATCTAAAATTATCTAACTTTCGACATGATAAATTTGAAAATATTTCTAAACTCCTATCTTGAAAAAGTTGAGGTTCTCCTATAAAATATTTAGCTATACTATAAATTAAGGTGGCGGTGACATCTTCTAGGACTTGATTTTCAATAGTCTATTCCGTAGACCCAGTCTTAATAGCTTGAGTAACAGTAGTAGCATTTAATATGCTTTGCCTATTAGTTTTCGTGAGGTAGTTATTCCACCAATATTTTATGGTATCTGTAAATCCTGATATAATCATTGCAACTGCTTGTTTATTTGTCATTATTTAATTTTATATATCGTAATGATCATTCCCATTTCATGTAGTTTATTACATATCTGATGTTCTGCTAATCCGTCAATATTTCATTCAATAATTTCTCTTCCTGAATGTGAAGTATCAGATAGAAATTTATTTTCTTCATACAACATATTGAAAACTATAGGCTTTTTATAATAATACCTTTTACTAAATATTTAGATCTTAATTTGTTAATTTCATTATTATCTTTCTCAGATAGAGTTCTTATAACCTTATAAATTTTAATTCAGATTTTAACCTTTCATTAATTATTCCTAAAATATCATTAGTGACTTCAAACTTTTCTTCAAATTTAGAAAATTTATCTTTTGAGAATTCTGATAATTTAAATATTAGATGAGTTTTCAACTTTTTATCATGGTAAGAGGAACTTGGTTTATCTCTAAAATTTAATTTATTCTTGGTTTCGAGAATTTGTTTAGAAACTACATGTTGTAGTTGATTTGTATAATAATTTTGTTAAAGTTTTCTATTTATATCTTTATTCATAGGATCAACTTTAGTGTCTACTATGTATAATTTAAAGGGTGAATCACTAACAACTCTACCATCTATTGGTAGGCTAATGTTTTCTAATGGAAAATTTATAAATTCAACTATCTTGTCACTAGTACATGATTTATTAACAATCATATTTAATGACTCCTTTTGATTGTCTAATTTTCCTGTATATTCAAATTATTTAAAAAATTCAATATTACATCTTATTTTTATATCATTGCACAAATTTTCTTAAAAGATTATCTTTTTAATAAATATCTTTGTTTATGCCATTGCTTTTTAATCAAATTTTCTGAACTACTCCACAATTTATCTACATATTTAAAGTTAGGTTCAAATATTTAATCTGACCTAATCATGCATAGATAATCCTTTACTCCTAGCATTTCACTAGCAGTGGGAATTACTGAATTTTTAGTTTTTAAATTTCTTGATTCATATTCCACTTTAGGAATTGTTTTTGAGAAATTTACTCATTTTAATTCTCTTTCTATATCTTCTGATGTTACTTCCCTTTCTGCCATAGATTTGGAGACTGATTGTCTAAAAGGACATTCTTATACTTGAAGAGTCTTAATTAAAAAATTGGATCTTAGAAATTTTAAATCTATAGATCTATTTGAATATTGTATTACCTGTTTCGTTTTAGAATTTTCTTTTTCAATTTCTGGCTCTGTTATGGAGTCAAAATGACAATTATCTTTTAATAGTACATTATCCCACTATACCATTATTGGGACAAAAGTCTTATTGCGATTATGATTAGCTTCCATAAGCATGGTATCTTCTTTATCACTTATTATTTTAGCCTTAGAGGCTAAGGTAGTTTTGATTAATCTATAATATATGCTATATATTATTGCTATTTCTCGTGTATTTACCTTACTATTCATGTTTGTTGTTTTAACATTTAATATTAATGTAATCATAACATTTTGATCATTAGTATATATATAAAAAAATAGGATAGCAATAAAAGTATACTGGGTCGTTGGAGAGGTTACTTTGAAATACAGCTAATAACGAATCATTAAAATTTAATAACCTATTATCTCTAAAGAGGAGACATATAAGAACATCTAAACCTAATCTATATAATAGTTTAACTGCTACTTGGGCAAGACCTATGTGAAGAAACTTATAATTTTTTCTATATTTGTTAATATCTTCAGTTGCTAATAATTTTATAGTTTTGATATTTCTATTAATTTCTATGGTAAATTCAAAAATTTTAATATTATAACTTTTTACAAAATCAAAGTGTGAGATATTGTCATTAGCTATTCATAAACAGGTGTAAGATAAATAATATGTACTAGTATATGGATAGATATAATAACATGTATTAGTATGGAAACAAATGTAAAATAGTTAGTAAGTATTAGATATTAGTCAGCATTTTTGAGGCCAATTTAAGGCTTTTAACTTATATTAGTAGAGGTTATTTAGAAAAATACCAATAAGAAATTCCCATTCAGAAATATCCCTACTACTTTTTGTGTTATTTAATCTGGAATCGAATTTCTCCTATGTGTCTGGATATTTTACTTTTGATTTTGATTCTGCTTGTGAGCCTATTGACATTCTTATCCATTGTATCAACCATCGTAGGAGACTCTTTAGTAATGGAATGGGTGTACCAAATTTTTGTTGTGACTTTTGCTGGGCATGAGACTTGGGTAGATTTGATTGTCCTTGGTATGGTAGATTTTGATGTCATCTTGGGTATGGATTTGTTAACTTCTTATTATTCTGTCCTACATTATTATGCAAAGACCGCAACTTTAGTGGTGTTCCAAGGATAGCTTGGAAGGTTGTGCTTCATTCGGGTCCTCAGAGAGTTATATCTTTCCTTCAGACCCATCGTTTGGTAAAGCAGGGATGCTTGTCTTATTTTGACCACATTCGTGATAATAGTATTAATTTCCTTATTTCTTCGTATTCTATTTGTGTTGTCCGTGAGTGCATAGATGTTTTACCCACTAATTTGTCTGGCATGCCTCCAGATTGTGATATTAACTTTGTTATTGATGATGAGCCGGGCCCTAAGACCATTTCTATTTCTCCTTATAGGATGGCTCCAGCAGAATTAGAGGAATTGAAAGATCAGATACAAGAGTTGTTAGATAAGGGATTTATCTGACCTAGAGAATAACCTTAGGGTGCACCTGTCTTGTTTGTGAAGAAAAAGAATAGGTCTATGTGTATGTGTATTTATTATTGGTAGTTGAACAAAGTGATAGTTAAGAAAAAGTATCCTCTTTCTCGTATTAATGATTTGTTCAATAAGCTTCAAGGAGCTTCAGTGTTTTCTAAAATTGATTTGAGGTTTGGGTATCACCAGTTGAGGATTAGAGCTTTGGATATTCTGAATACAATTTTTCAGACTCGATACAATCATTATGAGTTCTTGGTCATGTCTTTCTGGTTTACTAATGCCCCAACCGTGTTCATAGAGTTGATAAACCAAATATTTTTATGGTATCTCAACTTTTTTGTTATTGTATTTATAGATGATATTTTGGTTTAGTCCAAGAGTGAGGCCGATCATGAGAAGCATTTAAGGATTGTGCTTTAGAGATTGAGGGATGAGAAGTAGTATGCTTAGTTCTCCAAGTGTGAGTTTTTGTTGGAATTCATTTCTTTTTTTGGTAATGTGGTAACCATGGATGTTATTATGGTTGATCCGACCAAGATTGCATCGGTTCTTGATTGGGTAGACTAACTTCTCCTATCAAGATTCAGAGTTTTGTTGGCTTAGCAGGCTACTATCAGTGTTTTGTTGTTTGTTTTTCATTTATTATAGTTCCATTGGCTAAGTTGACAAAGAAGAAGATTTCCTTTAAATGGTCTGATGCTTATGAGGAGTGTTTTCAAAAGCTCAAGGATTTATTGACTTTTGCTCCTATCTTTACTTTGCCCATGGAAGGCATGAGATTTACCGTCTTCTGTGATGCTTCTAGTGTTGGTTTAGGTGATGTGTTGATGCATGAGGGTAAGGAGATTGCTTATGTTTCTCATCAGTTGAAGACCCATGAGTGGAATTATCTTACCTATGATTTGGAGTTGTCCACCATTGATTTTGCTTAGAAGTTGAAGAGGCACTACTTGTATAGAGTCCATTGTGAGATTTTCTCGGATCATTGTAGCCTTTAATATTTCTTCACCCAAAGAGATCTTAATATGAGGCAATGCCATTTTCTTAAGTTACTTAAGGATTATGACTTTTCTATTCTCTATCATCCGGGCAAGGCTAATGTGGTTGCAGATACCTTGAGTTGGAATCAACTAACACGGGTATCTTGGCGCATCTATTGACCAAGAAAGTCCTTTGGTCTTAAAGGTTTAGTCTTTGGATAACCAGATGGTTAGGCTTGATGCTTCAATACCTATGTCACAACAAAAAAACCAAGTTTCATGATGGCACTTGTCATGGAGATCCTGGACAAGTAAGCCTCTAACCCAAATAGATATAAAATGGGAAAGCAATACCAAAACCTAAGACAAGGCTTCTAGAGTGAAGCCGAGCCACACAAACATGATAATAGCAAAAATATAATCAAAGATACCAAACCAAAACCTAAAATCTGGTGTCACAGTGTAAGAACCAACTAATACAACTCGAAGTAAAAAATATACAAAGACCAAAAAGGGAACAAACTTTGTCTCTAAAGGCAATAAGACATTGTCTAGATAAGAAAAAGTAGTAGTCAACTACCAGATGCATAGATCAACTGCTACCTTGAGACTCCAAGTACCGCCTAAATCAACTTTCGTGCGACACACTCATACCTGGACCTGCACTGAAAGGGCGCAGTAGGGGTGAGTATGGTCAACTTGTACTCATCATGTATCATAGGCTGATTGACCAAACTAGAAAATAGAGCATACAAAATACACACTATGGGTATGTCACCTGAAATCAGAAATCACAAACGGTAGCCAACTCCGTCTCCACTATTAGTTGTACAATATTCACATATATCACATACAAATACAACAAGGAAGCATAAGTATACGATATCACATATTCAAGTAAGGAATGACGTATAAATTGACAGATATCACATCAAGACAATAATACAACATAGAATGAGCACAATATATGTATATGAAATGCAATAAATATGATGATAATGTGATATGATACACGAGGTCGTCGAACAAGTTTCTTATACACCTATCGAGCTATGCACCTAGGTGGGATCCATAGTGCATTCGTCAACCCATATACAATCCAATAACCAATACCAATATCCATGACTCCTCTTTGGCACATCCCTCGGAGAGAGTTTATAAATTATGTCACAAACCAGTGTTTCCAGTATTTCTAGTATTTCTAATATTTCAACACTGGTACAAATGTTACATGATTGAATATGATATGGGGACGAAATGCTCACAACCAACCATATGAGAACTTCTAACTCCAACCAATATACCATGTGTGTGAGCTCAAAATCCATTCAATAACCAGTCATTCATTGTCCAACATAGTGCACATACCAACAAAGTGAGTTATACTATATATGATACCACACAATTATCAATTTAGACAATGTTTAATCCAAGGATATAACCAATTACTTAAACATCATGACAATATCATCATATACGACCCCACATGGTCACACATAATAGATAATATAAAAACCACCAAATAACAACAATGTAGGCCCTTACATAGGCACAGTCCAGTAACAAAATAATTTCATGATTGGTTTCCACACCCATAACATTATTTTTTTACCAATATTTGCTTTCTTTCCCAATTTGAAGGAAGTAAACCATAACATACCTCAAATGCCGAAACCAAAATAAATAAGCCTTTATCACCTAGATTTCCACTCAAGAATGGACATGAAAATCAACTAAAACACACAAATATAGAATCTACCCATCAAAAGAAAGCCAATGATACCCATGTTGCCCACTTTCTAATCGCGGTCAAAACTGACCCCAGAAATGAGTTTTCAAAAAAAAAAAAGGTAAAACCAAAATTTTTGTCCAAAAGCATTTTCCTATGATTAAAGAAACTCATAAGAGAAAACCCAAATGAAATAAGGGTGAAACTGGGGTTTGAATCGAACAAATGATAACTTGGGCCTTTCGAGAAAAATACCTAAATTTCACCTTTAAATCTGAATTTAAACAAGATTTTAATGATAGAGTCGAGAAAAGTAGTTGAAATATGAGTTTAGAGCTTAACCAAGCTTAGAAATAAAAGAAAATACCCAAAAACTAAGCTCCAAGTCTCAAAAATAGTGACGAAAAATTGAGAAAAAAATTATTTATAGTCAGGTGTTAGGTGCCGTTAAAGAGGTCATGTACCGTTTTAGCGTTACACACTTAGCATGCCAATCCACTAAAGTCGACAAGGGCCTTTTTGTCCCCTCCGCTAAAACAGACAAGGTCTTCTAAAGCGCCCTTGCCCAGCTAGTAGCTGACCGCTAAAATGGCCAAAGTGGCACTTTAGCACCTGCCACTAATGCATCCAAAGTGTTGCTTTAGCGGTTGCATCGGCTTAGTGGTGCACCAGCTATGGAGACTTAGAAAAATTCAAGTCTTTGCGAACCACTCGAGATTCATACAAAATCCCGAGAACACAAACGAACTATGCTACCCTATCAAATTCGTTGCTCCGGACTCAATGACAATATCGAAATTTCAAAAAGAAGTTGTTTTCGCAGAATTAATTCCCGATACCTATTTTTATATTTTTCAGAACAAAGGGTTGAAATGAGATATAAAATCCATAAAATCAAACCAACCATGTTACCAACCTAAGATTAAGGTTTCAAATCTGCTGATGCAGTCTAGTTTTCCATCCAATGCACAGATCAAAAGATATTGATTGAAATCAATTAATAAGCCTTTAAGACCACCAAATATCACAATCTCTCATAAAACACACCAAAATACATTAGGAACCATGACAAACATCCCCATGCACCAAAAACACCACAATGCAATGACGTGGAAGGGTAAGATGGTCAAATCAAGAAGAAATAAATATTTCACAAAAATCACCAAATATTAGGTCATTACATTTTCCACCACTAAGATTCTAGTTCATCCTCAAACTAAGAGCAATAGAAATACCTAAATCAGAGAAAAGCGAGGATAACTACTATGCATATCAGACTCAACCTCCCAAGTAGACTCATCTATAGGTCGATGTCTCCACTAGATCTTAACTACATTAACTCTAGAATGCAACTATCTAACATCCCTGGCTAGAATAAAGCCAGGATCCTCAACAAAAGACAATTGCTCATCTAACTGGATGGAATCCCAATAAATAAAATAAGACTCATTTGGAATGTAACACTAAAGCATAGAAACAAGAAAAAATAGATGAACAACTAATAAATCTACAAGTAATGCTATATCATAAGACACATACCCAATAGTCAGAAGGGTCTCAAAAGGTCGAATATACCTGGGGATAATCTTAATCCTCTTCCCAAAACTCATCATGCCTTTCATGGGCGATACACGAAGGAAGACACAACCACCAACACTAAATCTCAAGGCATCAAGTCTACGATCCACATAGTACTACTGCCTACTCTAAGCCGCTCGAAGTCTATCCTAAATAATTTGAACTCTATCCAAAGACTCAAGAAGCAATTCTATACCTCAAGGTCTAATCTTAGAATCCTCAAGCCAAACAACTAGAGAGCGATAATGCCTACCATATAAAGCCTCGAAAGGAGCTATCTCAATTTGGAATGGTAGCTATTATTATACGTAAACTTTGACAAAGCTAGATGTTGCTCCTATTAACCTCTAAAGACCATCACACAAGCATGGAGTATATCCTCCAAAACCTAAATAGTCTACATGACTAACCATCAGTATAGGGGTGAAAAGTTATACTAAGATCAACTTGGGTGCCCACCTCCTCCTGAAAAGTCTTCGAAAAGTGACATGTGAACAATGATCCTTAATTTGAGATAATAGATATTGGCACACCATGAAAAAAACTACCTTTTGAATATAGATATGGGCCATCTTCTCAGTACTATAAAAAACCTGAACCAGAATGAAATGAGTAGATTTGGTCAATAGATCCATGATGAACCAAACACTATAAGAATAATAAGAAGTACGAGGCAACCCAGTAATAAAGTCCATTATACTTTGTTCCTATTTCTACTCGGTAATGGGTAACCACTGAAGCAAACCACCATGTCTCAAATGCTCGTCCTTCACCTACTAGAAATATAGGTAACGAGCTACAAAACTAGACATATCCTTTCTCATATCACCCCACCAGTAATGCTACATCAAGCCATAATATATCTTAGTTACTCCCAAATGGATGGAATACCTGGAACAATGAGCCTCTTCTAAAATCAATCTAATCCAATTACCCATAAATTCTCAAGACACTATTCGGATCAAGCATGGCTTCCTTATCCTTACCACTCAACACCTTATCCCAAATCACTCTCAATCCCACATTATTAAACTGATGAGTCCAAATCTGCTCCATCAAGAAAGACCTAGACTCAACGAATGCCAAAACACACCCGGGTGGCGAAATATCAAGCCTAATAATCTGGTTAGCCAAAGACCAAACCTCTAAGTTAAAGGCCTCTCATGGGTCAAAAGATATGTCAAGTTACCCATGCTAGTCGACTTTTGGCTTAAGGCATCCACAACTATATTAGCCTTTTCCTGATGGAAGAGAATAGTCAAGCCATAATCCTTAAGAAACTCAATCCAATGACGATCCTCATATTAAGCTCTTACTGGGTAAAGAAGTACTGAAGGATATGAGGATTTGAGTAAATCTCACAAAAAGCTCCATACAAGTAGTGCCTCCATAACTTCAAAGAAATTACCATCACACACAACTCAATAATTAGTAGGGTAATTTCTATCACAAGGCTTTAATTCATGAGAAGAATAAGCAATCAACTTACCCTTATTCATCAATATAACACCTAAACTAACACCAGAAGTATCACAAAGATGGTAAAACCCATGCCCTCCTTGGGCAAAGACAAGATTATTGATAAAGTCAAAAAATCCTTGAGCTTTTGAAAGCTTGCCTTATAACCATCAAACCACTGAAAGAAAAATTTCTTCTGAGTCAACTTAGTCAATCAAGCTATAACAGATGAAAAACCCTAAAAAAATCATCGATAGTATCCCGCTAAACTAATAAAACTTCAAATATTAATAGGAGAAGTAGGCCTAGCCAAATCAATAACTGTTACAATCTTGGTCGGATCAACCATAATACCATCCCTGGTCATTACATAACCCAAGAAAGATACAGACTCTAACCAATACTCTACTAGAGAACTTTGTATACAACTTCTCATCCCTCAATCTCTAAAGCACAGCTCGTAAATTCTCCTCATGATCGACCTCACTCGTAGAACAAACCAATATTACATCTATAAATACAATAATAAAGGAGTTGGGATATGATAAAAATACCCAGTTCATCAACTCCATAAACGTAGTTGGGGCATTAATCAGTGATGAGTGGTGAATTTACCACTCATTTGCACTCTACTTTCATGCACACTTCTATGATTTGAATGTCTAAATGAGATAACTTTATGATTAAATACACTATTTACCACCTTTTTCAAGCATATAAGTTATAAGAAGGAAAGATGTGGATACAATCTAAATAGGATAAAAAAGGAGAGAAAAAGTGAACCTAGAAGACTTAAAGTAGAAACTAGCCTCTAATACCGCGATTGCAGTTTGTGGGCCGCGATCACGGCCAGTTAAGCTAGTTCAAAGTACCACAATATTAATTCCTTTACCGCAGTTGTGGTAGTTGTGATCATGGTAAAACATTTGCAATTTTGGCCAAGTGGGAATTTACCCAAGGGCAGTTTTGTAATTTTACCTAGCAAAACGTAAATTTTTATGGGCTTAAACCCTTTCCCTTTTGGGTTATTCACAACTCTAGAGATTTTTATCCTATCCTTGGTTTAGGGGTTTTGTATTTACTAGGAGCTTTGTAATACCTCTTAAAAGTCTTAGCTCAATTCAACACTCAGATGCATTTTTAAGGGGTCTTAAGCTTGGAAATTTCACTAAGTGCTGGGGACTTAGTCATTTCCAAGACCCCTAAACTTAGATGATTTTAGTTTTGACCTTACTAATGTCGGTACGTCAATTTTAGATTGATTCATGATTGGGGTTGTTAATAGTACATCTCGGGTGTGTTTCAGAATTTTTAGATGAGCATAAGGGCATGTTTAAAAAACCAAACCAGTAGCACAATCGGGATAAGAGAGCGGTGCCCCCTATATTCTACTGAGGTAAGGTAGGAGTCACCCCCTTTAGTCTATCGGGGTAAGGCGGGCGTCACCCGGGTTAGTCCGCTGCTTCAAGGCCTGTGTTGCCCCCTCCCCATTTTGCCCAGCTTTTGTCTTTTCACATTTAAGGGTATTTGGGTTATTTCCCATAACCTAACTCATCCATAAATATGAATTGGGGATTCCAAGGAGCTTTATTGGTACTTTTCTCACAAACTCTCTCAAGAAAAACCATCTCTTTCCCCAGGAACAAACCCTAACTCTTTCAATAGAAATTAAGTAATACAAGCTTCAAGTTCAAGAAAACCTTAAGAAATATTCAAGAAATCATCTATTAAGGCATGTGGGATTTCATCCATGGGTCCTCTTTCTCCCATGGTGCCCAAGAACCTTTTTTGGTTTTAAATTATGAGTTTTACATGTTTAAGCATGTCATGTTATTTTGATTTTAAGTTATGATTATAAGTGCTTTGAAGTGGAATGAGTCATATCATGTTTTGAATATTGTAATTTTCATGTCCTGTTCAATTGATTTAGGATAAATCTTAAAGAAATAATTTTTGCCATGATATCCTATTGTTTCCTTATGTTTAAGATATTCTCATGTATAACCATATGATTTTCACATGTTTGATGAAATTCCATGTTTGGATCTTTGAAACACAATCACTTAATACAGTATTTCAAGTTTGATATCATATTTTTTACCAATTCAGTGCTGGTGGGGTATGAATACCAAGTACCTATGCGATTTAAATAAATTCAGCTTTTCAAGTACTCAGACAGTTAATCCATGAATCTTATAGTATATCAGATATTCATATTCATGATGAAAATTATTATTTTATATGTTAATAATTACCCCAAAATCTATATGCACTATTATTTTCAGAATACAGTGACCTGAACTTATCAGTTGTCAGTTATCAGCGTATGCACCAGTTAGCTTTTTAGTGTCTTTTAGTTGGGAGTAAGATTTAGCACTGAGCTAACCTAGGGATGGGGGATCACCCACCAATTAAGACTGGGTACTTAATAGCAGTCCCTAAGTTCCAGAACTACGTAGACAGTGTAGGATTTATGAGATGTCACCGCCTATTTAGGATTGACACTCTCTTAGGGGTCACCTGCCAGTTAGGACTGACTCCCTAGTCCTTCGGGATATCATCCTTGTGGATCCACATCCTTGGCTAGTGTTAGTACCTATCTCAAGATACTGATACCCTTATAACTAGGGTTACAAGTTGGACCCTAATTAGATCAGATTAGCGCATGTTGGTTATATGATACCTCCCATAGTTTTAGTCAGTATTCAATGTATTTTTAGTTTAAATTTTCTTGACTAAGTGTACATACTTTCAGATATTTAGTTATACAGATTTTAGTCTTTCAGAATTACAGATTATCCTAGTGACATAATAGTTATACACTTAGTCTTGCATTCTCAAATATTACAGTTTTCATGCATTCATGCTCAGTTATCTCATATTATTCAGTTAGTCCTTATCTCATATGCACAGTACCCCACAATTTCAGTCCAATTATTTAGATTATGTACAATTAAATTTTACATGATCAATATTCATTTATCCGTTAATCAATATACATTTATCAGTTAATCACTATATAGATACCAGTTAATTCATATCCAAATACCAATTATTTAGAATTTAGACATTAGTTATTTAGTCTTCAACTATCAGTTATTCAGTTAATCAGATCAACTTAGTATATGTTATGTTTGGCTCTTTTTTATTTTTATGCATTCGTGCTTAGTATATTTGTATATTCAGATCCCTGAGTTATGTCAGTTTTATCACGTAGTTTCAGACCCAGTATTCATACAGTATTCATGTTTTACTTTTTTCCAGCTTTAGTTCCACTTATATTACCAAAGTATAATTTTTAAGAAACTAAGTATAGTGATTCACCATCTTATAAGATTTTTTTGGTTAATTATGTTTTAAGATATATTAGCTTTCAACTTATTCTAGTCTCTTGGTGAGTCTACTTATACTTAATATGCATTTTTAAGATTACGCATGAATTCATTTTTACTTGATGCATTCCACCTCACTTATTCAGTACACTCTATAAGTACTGATCCATATATACGTCTATATGGATACATTATTTCATAATGTAAGTACCAGTTGTATCCCACATATCATGATCTGACTGTTGTAGTATCTAACTAGCAGGTGATGAGTTTCTCCTATTTTGGGGACTTCAGTCAGATGTTGATCATGCACTTTATCTTTGATTTTCTATATGTATTGATTAGTGGTAGATGGAGGCATGTCCCAACTATCTATAGTCAGAGTAGTAGAGGGTTCATAGATGTCAGTCAGAGTTAGTCTTGTAATTTTAGTTTCTTACTTCAGATTTATCAAAATGTAAACTTTATCAGTTATATACTTATTCAGATTTCATTATGCTTATGTTTCTGCATATTAGGACTAGCTACTTAATATATATTAAATCAGTTGCTCAAATAGTATGCCAGTTCATAGGTTAGATCGGGATCACTTATGGTTTCAAGTACCATGTTATAACTAGGGGTAGCCTTGGGTCATGACAAAGTTGGTATCAGATCCCAGAGTTCAAGTACCATGTTATAACTTGGGCCATGTCTTGTAGAGTCTTATGGAATGGTACAGAGATTTTTGTACTTTTCTTTAAGAGGTTTGGTATTTAAGAAATGTTTCCCTTCTTTCATGTATCAGATCATGCAGTAGAAGTGTCCTCTAAGAAATTTTTACAAACTCTCATGTTGCTTCATTCATGCCAACTCTACCTTACTTTCAAGGTAACTAAAATAGTGAAGCTCTAATTCCTATAGATAGAGCTTTCTCAGGAAGTCCCCACAGACAATTTAGGATTATATTTAGGCTCAAAAGTATCCTATCAGTGACTTTATGTTCCAAAGCATGAATTATTTCATTCATATTCATAAAAATCATGCACTAAGCTAAAGTCAAAGGTGCTTTCAGATCCCTTCTTAGAATTCTTTGATATCATATGATCTAGACTATGAACCCAGAAGTTTAGCAGCAGTAAAGTGGGTATAATGTTTATCTATATTCAGTTGATTTTGTATCCATGGGGCTAGTTGTATGAAAGGTGAATTAGTAGGCTTGAAGAAATATATGCTAGAATTTAGGTTGGTTGATTTGAAATTAAGTATGATGGTGTGGGTGTAATTTAGAGGTGTACACAAGGTGATATAAGAATATATTATTTTTAAGTTTTCCAAATAGGTGTTCTTAGATAGTACCCTTGAGTTGAAAGATGTAAATGAAGCTAGTAATGTAGTATGTAATATTCTTACCAGGTAAGTTATGAGCTATTAAAAATTAAGAGTTGTATATCAGAAGGACGTACTAGCAGTAGAGTTTACACTTTCAGGTGCAGTCTTTCAGGATGAGTTTAGTATTTATGTGTATTGTTATATCTCAGGATCTAGGGTAAAGTGGTTGTTGTTCAGTTAGAGTTAAAAAGGGTCCTACAGACATAAAATAATGGCTTAAAGATAGGGGGATATGATAGAACAAGTAACCAAGTCAGGCTCTCAGATTTTAGTAGTGATGTCAGTGAATTGTAGAACATTAATAGGGGAGGAAGATGCCTGACCCATTCTTATCTCAGTGTAAAGTTTTTCAGTCCTCACGACATCTACTCATGCCATAGATGTCAGCTCCATGATCATAGTTCATGTTCATGCACATCATAGAATCATGTGTGCTTCCAGTTCCTAGTATAAGAAGTTCCAGTTTTCTTAGCAGTACAAATAATGTTCCATGAAATCATGAACTCCAAACTCAGGTCATGCAGCTCATGATTCATGTACTCAAGTTTTACAGTATGCTCAGTCCCCATAACTCAAGCTACACTATTAATGACCAGTGAAATTCAAATTTTGTCATGCTTGTTCTTAGATTAGGTCTCTTTAATGAATCCATCATGTTGATATTCTATTCCTCAGTCCTCAGTTAACTGTCAAAGTTATGCATAACATTCTTTCATGTTTCAGGTCCTCATGTTTTAACCTTTTAGTGAGATCTTCTAAAGAAATAATAGTGGCAATGAGTAATTATTTAGATGGGAGAGAGTAAGTGTTTCAATATGGGAAAAGATTGTTGCATGATTGTTGTATCTCAGGTTATAAGTGTGAAGGATGATTGAGGCAGAGCTGCTAATATATGTCATGGTTAGATGAGAATTTTATGTGTGTTTTATTGTGGATAGTGCATGGGAGTTATTGTTGATAAGAGATATTTTAGAATATGGTAAATGTTCCTAGGTAGGTTAATTGACCAAAAACTTATATGTAGTTATAATGATAGGGATGAATGCCATGTTATTGTATAAGTGGATGAATGCCTTATGCGTTAGTGAATTCTTAGTAAGAGATTCAATGTAGCTGCTGAAGTGGTACTAAGAATTATTCATAAGATGAGATGTTGTGAAAATGTAGGGGGTATTGAATTTATGATGTAGACTAGTATTACAGTGTTATGTTTGAACTTTGTAGATTCAACTAGGCTTGAACATAGTGAGAAAATTCAGTTCAGCTTAGACTTCAGAAAATAGAGTCATTAGTTGTAACACCCTAATTTTCTGAACCGAAATGCTACACAGTGCTTATGACCCTGAAGAACCACAACCTAACCCATGACAGATATCTGTACCTATATACTGCATAATATAACATAAAAATGCAAAAACATGTACTGAATGGCCATAAGGTTCAACTGAATAAACATCTGAAAAGAATAATATCTGAAAATGGTATAACAATACCAAACCAAATATGAAATAACTGTCTGACATGCTATAGTCTGAAAAGCCTCTAAATGTCTGAATAAGGAGTTGATGGACATGTCCCCAACTAACTCCAACTATTGAAATAAATTAAAAACTACAATAGCAATGAAATCATCGTGTCCTCAAAATATGAGGACTTACTTCTAACTTTGACTGTAGATACCGGAATCTACTGCTGATCTGGAGCTTGTGCCTCTAAACCTATGGTGTAACATAAGAGAAAGAACCATAGCACAAATGTGTCAGTACGATAATGCACTGAGTATACAAGTGAGGTAGGCTAAATGCAAAGGGTTGTATGCATGAACAATGCTAACTGATATAAACGTGAGAATACATACATACATGAGAAACTATAACTGAACTCGTGATGATACTGAATACTGACATCATAAATTTACTGACAATCACTAATAAGTGAGGAGCTAACACTGTATTACTAAATACTGAGGGACTAGTGCTATGTTACTGATACATAAATAACTGTGTATGACAGTCTTGATTATGAAGGACTGGTCTGGTTGACTGTATCTAACAGTCTAATTATAAAGTATTAATCTGATTGACTGTATCTAGCAGTCACGAATATGAGGAACTGATATGCTTGACCATATTTGACAGTCATGAAGATGGATAGTGGTAATATGAGTTTAGAGAACTGGTAATATGATAACTTGAGTGACTGTATCTTACAGTCCTAAATATGGTAGAACTAGCTGAGTTCCATATTGTATCTGAGTTGATTGTATCTGATAGACCTGATATTCTGAAGAACTATCTAAGTCTATTACTGAAACTGATACTAAGACTGAAACTGAGACTGTAGGAGGTAATCATCTAACCGAAATCCCCTGGAACTGAACTGGTGGGGTTCAATATTTTCCCTGATTAGCAGGGTTTCAATACCGTGCCATAGGTAGAGACAACATATGAGTAACCCTATTCTACCTTTGAGAGCTCATTCCGTCTGCCCTACTATCAGGTAAACTCAAAAGAGATGCATTAGCCTTATGGGTAGGGATATCTCAACCTATGCTAGCTACATAGTTCTGGAATGCAAAGATTATTTCTACGAATCTCACCCTCTGACTGTGGCAGGTGAGTCCCCATCCTTGGGTTCACTCGGTGCTAAATCCTACTGCCAACTGAAATACACTAAACTGATTAGCTAAACTAAACTAATTAACTGAACTGATATTAGTGGGATTGTTTAGCAGAGCTAAACTGAGTTTACTGGATTTCGATGACTGACAGAATGTACTGAGTTCTGCGGATTGATTGAGAGTACTGAGATTAACTGTGAATACTGAGGTTGCTGAGGTTACTTCGCATTGAGATTATTGAAATTATTGGGTTTTCCTGAGTCACATGACTGACTAATTTCTATAGATCATGGATTGAATGAGAGTATTATGAAAACATAACATGGCTTTAGGCATAAAACTTTTCCGGTACAAGTACCCCAAGGACTCGATGGAAAGAAACTGACACACATGACTGACTTGATCGTAAGAATAACATTCATAATTCATAATGCCATAAATAAGGGATTTCATACTACACATGGTTATCATATTCTTGAACATGGAAGATACTGCATATAACATGAACATCCTTTCATGGTTCTAATTTCATGAGCATTCCATAGTACAACAACAATACATAACAATTTGCATGGAATTCATGTTGAGTCATAAGGGATAGAGCATGGGCTTGTCTTTTAAGTTCTATTTAGCTAAAATACATGATTTCTAGTCTCTTAGGTATTTTATCAAACACCTTGCATGCACCACTTTGGGCATAGGTTTATTTATGAATTCAACCACCCAAATCACCCAAAGTTCATATATTTCAACTAACATGCCATCCTAGTTTCATACAAACCCATAAAGATTCTATCTTGAGATCATTTAGCACATAAACAAGATCAACAATTAAATCAAAACATAAAAAATCATGGAATATAGTTTAAAATAAGGTTCTTGGACTTTATGGACGAAAGAAGTCCATGAATGAACACACACATATCTTAGTTCTTGATTTAGTAAAGATTAACGGAGAGATTCTTGGAATTTGATGGTAGAATTTGCTTGAACTTGAATCCCCCAATTGAAACTCTAATATGTTCTTGATAGGATTTTGATGAAAAGAGTATGTTTTGGTGAAATAACGGCTTAATTCCGTGTTTGGGAGATTATATAGGCGTGGGAAGATGACCCAAATACCCCTCTAGATACGTCTTTTAATTTCTGTAAGAATTTCTCAATTTAGTCCCCTGGCGTGATGCGGAGACATCGCGTTGCCACTTTTTTATGACTTGGAAACTCACCGCGATGCAGTGGAATTGTGGAGAGACACTAGAAATTGACAAACGTAATTTTGGCTTATGGCGCGATGCGCCACTGATTGAAATAACACTGTTGAAACTTTAAATTGCCATAACTTTTTCACCGGATGTCTGTTTGAGGCGAATTTGGTATCGACACAAATATTATTGAATTATCTAAAATTTGGAGGGTATGAATCTACCAAAATACCACCTATAAACCAAGTTATGCTCATTCAAAGATGACCTATAAGAAATCATATATGAAAATTTGGTGGATTCAAAAGTTCTTAGCTTGGCTTACTCTAAGTGACTCTTATGAACATGCTTAACATATCATAAGCTCTATTATCACTAGGATACTCATCCTAATTCATGTACTTAAACATGAATCACAGTATAGGAGGTTTCATGCGTAGGAATAATGGTTCA
The DNA here is from genome assembly GCF_002878395.1 of Capsicum annuum. NCBI lineage: Eukaryota > Viridiplantae > Streptophyta > Magnoliopsida > Solanales > Solanaceae > Capsicum > Capsicum annuum. Next base: position 111,797,793 of record NC_061117.1, read on the forward strand.
TTTTCTAGCTTAGAAATATATGGGGTATTACAATATCTCCCTCTTGGGAACAATCTTCCTCGAATGAGACTGACTGGGAGGGGAAACAATAAGCTGAACATAAACTGAACATGAATGACTAAAACATGATCTCATGACTGACTGACAAATAAAATTATTCAGACTGAACATGCATATCTGATGCATGGGTAGTTGATTTATGAATGAAGGACTGAGTGTTCTGATGAACTAAGTTTCTCAGAATGAGAACGGATATCTGATGTAGAGATTGATAAGCTGAATCCATACATATCTGATGCATGATGATATGACTAACATGATATATGAATGCATGACTAAAAGTACTGATAATTTGATCACGCATATCTGATGCGTGAGTACACGACTATACTGACTCATGAACATGCGACTGAATATGCAATGATAAAGATACCAAGTTTGAACTGAAAACTGAGCATGGAATGGAATACCAAGTTTGGTACTAAAATTTGAACATGAGAACATGTAAGCTCAAAGAAGACTATTACGTTGAACCGAACATATTGATGAGTGTGAGATTAATTACTCAATATGCGTGAACGGAAACATAAGAACATAACTGAGTCTGGAATATGATACGTGAACTAAACTGAGTCTATAATGCATGACATGGATAGAGTATCTTATCGTAGACTAAACTGAGTTGTTGAGTACAAGGTTATGACTGAGATTTGGAGCTAGAAGGTCAACTTATGAGTATCCCTACTCCAAAATAGATTCATTACGTGAGAAGAGAATGGGCTTATGTTATGAAAGTTCAGGGGATCATAGCATATATCCCCCTTAGGACACTAGGTCCCTCTAGGAATACTGTCTTGGCTGAGCTACTGAGGGAAACTGAGGTGATGCGCAAGGTACCTAGGAACTAAATCATGGCTGATTATCTGAGATCTAAAACACTAGGCCTGATACATGATCTAAGATGAAGAAACTAAACTTCATGCACTGCAACTAAGACAACTGAAGGATTTTTGAGGTTCTGAGCACAACTGTATGAATATACTAACTTATTTGATTAACTGACTAACTGATAGTTGAATACTGGGTATGTGAGACTTGTCTGTACTTAGTCTGAATAATTAGACTAAGGCTGTAGAATATTATGCAAGGAGGTAATGATTGACTGGATAATATGAGGTAACTGAGCATGAATGAGAAAAACTGTATCACCTCAAGAATGCAAGGCTAGGCATATAACATGATTTGGAAACATCCTATATACTGAGGTACTGAAATACTACTGACTAAGTAACTAATAGTTGTAGCATGGGTCAAGCAAGTATGGAACTGAACTGAGTTTCTGATCTGATTACTAAACTGAAGTTGGCACTAAAACTAAAACTGTAACTGAGATTCTTACTGGAACTAAATGATGGTTTCTGATAACTGAATGCTGATAACTGAGGTTTAGGCTGATACTGAAATACTGATTACTGGGTATTAAATACTGAAATTGTAACTAAGATGGCAACTAAGTTTCCATAGTACGCGATGGGGATTGACATAAGTCAAGGATCTAAATATACATTCACACTCTGTACTTCCCCATCTTCTAAATACAACCTCATGATAACCACTTATTTGCACACTAACATGGTATTCAAGCCTATCTTCATAACAATCCCCTCATATACAGTAAGTATGCCACAATCTTCTCTTAACATGAAACACTTTCTATCTTCCATCTAAGCAACTGCTCATCACTACAATGTTCCATAAGGAAATCTTATTGAAGGATTACATCAGGAGAACCTGAAACATAAATTGGCACTGATTGAACTTGACATATGGCTGAAACCTGAGGAATAGAATGTCAACAACATAGATTTACCAAAAAGGTCTGAACTAAGGATATACATGACATAGTCTGAATTTATCTTATCTGTAGGGGCATAACATAAGTCATGGAAATTAAATATACTATAAGGCGTGACATGTGTACATGAGTCATGAACTACATTACCTAAATCTGAAATTTCTGAATTCGTGGGACATGATTCATAAAACTGAGGGAGCTAAAACTCCTTATGTGGGGAATTGGGAACACACAAGAGTATATGAGAAATATTTAACTATCAATTATGTTCATGGAACTGAGTTATGAAACATGTGTAGGCATCATGCTAACTGAAGTGCAAAACTTGTACGAAGATAAGGATGGATCGGGAACCCTCTCCCCTTACTGATATTTTTATACATACTAGGACTACTACTGGAATTCTGAGAGCCTAACTTGGTTAATTGATCTATCATCTCCCCCTTGACCTTAAGCCATCATCTTATGTCTGTGAATACTTGACTAAGCTTTGAACTGAACTTTAATCATAATCACATACTTACACCCTGTCAAACACATGCTTGCCTTACTAAGCCCACTAGCTGCTTCTGTTGCTTCATATACTACTAATGTCATATCCACACCTTCATACTTAATTCAAAGCAATAAACTTAAATTCAAGTTCACACTGTTTAAGCCTACTGAATTACTCTGGTACAACTATCCCCATGACTACATAATCTGATCAAACTGGATAATACTATCCCAACTCTAACACTATTAAATCCTGTGTTCATACTTAAAAATTCTAGGTCTATGCTGTTACAGGATTCTGAGAAAAGATCTGATGGCATATCTAAAATTGGGTTCATGAATGAGTTCTCATGGTTATGAATGAAATCTATACTACTTCAAAAATAATGGGATTGATGGGCATTTCTAAGTCTGTGGGCAATCCCATAACTATATGCTGGGTCTGGTTGAGGAAAATCTATTTGTAGAACCTTGAGCTTTATTATTTTTGTTACCTTGAACGTAAGGTGGAGTTAACATATGTGGAGCATGACGAGAATCTATATGAGTTTTCTTAGAAAACTTTTCTATACCATGATCTTAGACATGAAAGAAGGGAAACTATTTCTAGAACATCTTATAGCCTCCTGCACATAAGTGTGGTGCACAACACACGCATGTACAAGACTCTAATAGATGTGGCTTTTCAGACTTCCTAGGATACTGTTGAACCTTAGGCTCAGATACCAAGTTTGTAACACCCTAATTTTCTGAACCAGAATGCTACACGGTGCTTACAACCCTGAAGGATTACAAGCTAACCCATGACTGATATCTGTACCTGTATACTGCATAATATAACATAAAAATGCAGAAACATGTACAAAATGGCCATAAGATTCAACTGAATAAACATCTGATAAGAACAACATCTGAAAACAGTATAACAATATCAAACTAAATTTGAAATAACTATCTAACATGCTATAGTATGGAAAGCCTCTAACTGTCTGAATAAAGAGTTAATGGGACATGTCCCCAACTAACTCCAACTACTGCAATAAACTAAGAAATGCAATAGCAATGAAATCATCGTGTCCTCAAAATAGGAGGACTTACTTCTAACTCTGACTGTTGATACTGGAATCTACTGCTAATCTGGAGCTCGTGCCTCTCAACCTATAGTGTAATATAAGAGAAAGAACCATAGTGCAAATGCGTTAGTATGGCTAAATGTACTGAGTATATGAGTGAGGTAGGCTAAATGCAAAGGGTTATATGCATGAACAATGCTACTGATATAAATGTGAGAATACATACATACATAAGAAACTATAACTGAACTCGTGATGATACTGATACTGAGTCTGAATACTGACATCATGACTTTACTGACAATTACTAATAAGTGAGGAACTAGAACTGTAATACTAAATACTGATGGACTAGTGCTATATTACTGATATATTAATAACTGTGTATGACAGTCCTGATTATGAAGGCCTGGTCCGGTCGACTCTATCTGACAGTCTAATTATAAAGTATTAATCTGATTGACTGTATCTGGTAGCCATGAATATAAGGAAAACTGATATGCTTGATCGTATCTGACAGTTATAAAGATGGATACTGGTAATATGAGTTTAGAGAACTGGTTATAATGATAACATGAGTGACTGTATCTTATAGTCCTGAATATGGTGGAACTAGCTGAGTTTTGTATTGTATTTGAGTTTATTGTATCTGATAGTCCTAATATTCTACAGAAATATCTAAGTTTATTACTGAAACTGAGACTGAGACTGAAACTGAGACTGTGAGAGGTTATCATCCAACCGACATGCCCTGAAACTGAATTGGTGGGGTCCAATCTTTGCCCTGATTGGAAGGGTATCAATACCGTGCCATGGGTAGAGACAACATATGAGTAACCCTATTCTATCTTTGGGAGCTCATTCCGTCTGCCCTACTATTAGGTAAACTCAAAAGAGATGCATTAGCCCTATAGGTAGGGACATCTCAACCTACACTGGCTATGTAGTTCTGTTATGCAAGGATTGATTCTAGAAATCTCACTGAGTCCCCATCCTTGGGTTTACTCGGTGCTGAATCCTACTCCCAACTGAAAGACACTGAACTAATTAGATAAACTGAACTGATGTTAGTGGGATTTTTTAGTGGAGCTAAATTGAGTTTACTAGATTCTGATGACTGATGGAATGTACTGAGTTCTGAGGACTGATTGAGAGTACTAAAGTTACTAGATTAACTATGAATATTGAGGATGCTGAGGTTACTGAGCATTGAGATTACTGGGTTTTCCTGAGTCACATGACTGATTGATTTCTATAGATCATGGATTGAATGAGATTATCATGAAAACATGACATGGCTCTAGGCATATAACTATATTTTTTTGGGTACAAGTACCCCCAGGATTCGATGGAAAGAAACTAACACACATGAATGACTTGGTCGTAAGAATAACATTCACAATTCATAATACCATAAATAGGAGATTTCATACTACACAAGGTTATCATATTATTGAACATGGAAGATACTGCATATAACATATACATATTTGCATGGTTCTAATTTCATGAGCATTCCATAGTACAACAACAATACATGATAATTTGCATGGAATTCATGTTGAGTCATAAGGGATAGAGCATGGGCTTATCTTTTAAGTTCTATTTAGCTAAAATACATGATTTCTAGTCTCTTAGGTATTTTATCAAACACCTTGCATGCACCACTTTGGGCATAGTTTTATTTTTGAATTCAACCACCCAAATCACCCAAAGTTCATATATTTCAACTAACATGCCATCCTAATTTCATACAAACCCATAAAGATTCTATCTTGAGATCATTCAGCACATAAACAAGATCAACAATTAAATCAAAACATAAAAAATCATGGAATAAAGTTTAAAATAGGGTTCTTGGACTTCATGGACGAAAGGAGTCCATGAATGAACACACGCATACCTTAGTTCTTGATTTAGTAAAGATTAACGGAGAGATTCTTGGAATTTGATGGTAGAATTTGCTTGAACTTGAATCCCCCAATTGAAACTCTAATATGTTCTTGACAGGATTTTGATGAAAAGAGTATTTTTTGGTGAAATAATGACTTAATTTCGTGTTTGGGAGCTTATATAGGCGTGGGAAGATGACCCAAATACCCCTCTAGATGCGTCTTTTAATTTCTGTAAGAATATCTCGATTTAGTCCCCTGGCGCGATGCGGAGACATCGCGTTGCCACTTTTTTATGACTTGGAAACTCACCGCGATGCAGTGGAATTGTGGAGAGATACTAGAAATTGACAAACATAATTTTGGCTTATGGCGCGATGCGTCACTGACTGAAATGACACTGCTGAAACTTTAAATTGCCATAACTTCTTCACCGAGTGTCTGTTTTAGGCAAATTTGGTATAGATGGAAAGATTATTCAATTCTATAAAATTTTGAGCTTATGAATCTGCCAAAATACCACCTATAAACCAAGTTATGCTCATTCAAAGATAACCTATGTGAAATCACCCACGAAAATTTGGTGGATTCAAAAGTTCTTAGCTAGGCTTACTCTAAGTGACTCTTATGAACATGATTAACACATCATAAGCTCTATTATCTATAGGATACTCATCCTAATTCATGTACTCATACATGAATCATAGTATAAGAGGTTTCATACATAGGAACAATGGTTCATTTTTTAGCTTAGAAATATACGGGGTATTACATCAGTGCCCATGTCAAGATTTTAAGTAGCCTCAAGAGAGGTGCAGTATTGAAGTGGAATGTATAGTTGAGGGAGTATTTGAGGAGTTGTCTCATCTTGAAAATAACAGTTTCATGGTCTAAGGCATATCAATTCTATCCTAGCTTATGTTTCATAGGCCTATGTCCCATGTTACAGAATTATAGCAATGTTACGACTCCTTATTCAAATATCTAATTCAGATCATGCCCAAGATTCTTTGCTCCCTAATGTTATTTAAACCTTTTAGAAAGAGCATTGAATAAATACTTCAGTTGAGTATAAGCTTTCCGTATGATTTAGTCCGTATAGCCAATAATTCATGATCATGGATTTTCCAAAAGGTAAATTTTTTTGCATCTATGTAGTTTGTGAATTAAGCTCAATTCATTAATCATGTATCAGTTTCAGATTCTAGATATTCATTAATAATTTAGTTTGTAAGTCTTGCATCGTCTCAGTCTTTTCTTAGTATTTCAGCCAAGTCAGTATCATTTGGGGGATAAAATATCCCAAGGGGGAGATCTTGTAATATCCTGAGTTTTCATGTCCTAAACCTCTTATCTCTTCTTCATGAAATAAGATCCATCTTGAAGTAATGGTTACCCATAAGTTAACTCTCTTGTTTCTATCACAACCCTATAACTATTCTCATGTCATTGCATGTATTCACGAAATTAGTTCAGTTCATGTATCATGTTTCAAACTCAATTATGTAATCATGTTTTCAGTCATTCATGTTCAGTATATGATCTCAGTTTTCCCAATGTTCTTAGCTAACTAGTCTCATTCGAGAACGAATGTTCCCAATGAGGAGATGTTGTAATACCCTATAAAAGTCTTCACTTAATTTAGCTCTCAATTGCATGTTTAAGTGGTCCTAAGCTTGTAGATTTCACTAAGTGTTGGGGACTTAGTAATTTCCAAGACCCATAAAATTTAATGATTTTACTTTTTACCTTTCTGACCTCAGGACGTCGATTTTAGAGTTGATTAATGATAGGGATTGTTAATAGTACATCTTGAGTGAGTTTTGGAATTTTTGGACGAGCGTAAGGCAATGTTTGGAAAACCAAATCAGTAGCACAAATGGGATAAGCGTGTGCCACAACCTTTCGTCCATCAGGGTAAGGCAGGTGCTACCCCCTTTAGTCTGTCGGGGTAAGGTGAGCGTTGCCCGAGTTAGTCAGCTGCTCCAAAGCCTACATTGCCCTCTCCTTATTTTGCCCAGCTTTTGTCTTTTGGAATTTAAGGGTATTTAGGTCATCTCCCATCACCCAACTCGTCCATAAACATGAATTGGGGCTCCCAAGGAGCATTATTTGTCCTTTTTTTTGCAAACTCTATTAAGAAAAGCCCTCTCTTTCCCCAATAAAAAACTGGAACCATTTCACAAGAAATCAAGGAATTCAAGCTTCAAGTTCAAGAAACCCTCAAGAAATCTTCAATAAATCATCTATTAAGATATGCGGGAGTTCATCCATGGGTCCCCTTTCACCTATAGAGCCCAAGAACCCTTTTTGGTTTTAAATTATGAGTTTTACATGTTTAAGTTGAACTATCTCCATGAATCTCTTGTTATTTTGATTTTAATTTATGATCATAAGTTCTTTCAAGTGGAATGAATCATACATATTTTAAATATTGTAATTTCCATGTCAAGTTCAATTGATTCAGGATAAATCCCTAAGTTATAATTTTAGCCATGAAATCCTATTGTTTTCTCATGTTTAAGATATTCTTATGTATAAGTTTATGATTTTTACATATTTGATGAAATGCCCATGTTTGGGTATTTGAAACATAATCACTTAATATGGTATTTCAAGTTTGATATCGTATTTTATACTCATTCAGTGCTGGTGGGTTATGAACACCCGATATCTATGAGACTTTCATAAATTCAGCTTTTCACATACTCAGATAGTTAATCCATGAATCTTATTAGTATACTCAGATATTCATATTCATGATGAGCATTATTAGTTTATATGTTAATAATTACCTCAGAATTCGTAGGCACTGTTGTTTTCAGAATACCATGACCTGAGCTTATCAGTTATCAATTATTAGTGCATACACCAGTTAAATTTTTAGTGTCTTTCAGTTGGGAGTAGGATTTAGCACTAAGCAAAACTAGGGATGGGGGCTCACTCTCCAGTTAGGACTGGGTTCTTAGTAGAAGTCCTTAAGTTCCAAAGCTACGTAGCCAGTGTTGGATTTATGAGATATCACCCATTAGTTTAGGACTAACACCCTCTTAGGGTTCACCCACTAGTTAGAACTGACTCCCTAGTCCTTCGGGACATCAACCTTGTGGATCCACATCGTCATCCAGTGTTAATACCCGTGGCAAGGTACTGACACCCTTCCAATTGGGGTACAAGTTGGACCCGATTATCTCAGATTGGGGCATGTGGGTTATATGATACCTCTCACAGTTTCAGTCAGTATTTAATGTATTTTTAGTTTAGGTTTTCTTGACTAAGTGTACAGACTTTTAGATATTCAGTTATATAGATTTTAGTATTTCAAAATTACAGATTATCTCAGTGACATGACAAATATACACTTAGTCTTGAATTCCTAGATATTACAGTTTTCACACATTTATGCTCAATTATCTCATGTTGTTCAGTTAGTCCTTATCTCATATACACAACACCTTATAGTTTTACCAGTTATTTAGACTAAGTATAATTCAGTTTTACATGACAAGTATTCATCCATCAATTAATCAGTAGATAGTTATCACTTTATCAGTATACAAATACCAGCTAATCAGTATCTAACTACCAGTTATTTAGTAGTCAAATGTTAGTTATTCAGTATTCAGCTATCAATATTTCAGTTAATTAGATATATTAGTATATGTTATATTTGATTTGGTAGTTTTATGCATACGTTCTCAGTATATTTGTATATTCAGATCCTTGAATTATGTCAATTTCTATCACGTAGTTTCAGACCTAGTATTCATACAGTATCCAGTTTTACTATTTTCAAGCTTCAGTTCTACTTATATTACGAAATTATAGTTTTTAAGAAACTAAGTGCAGTGATTCACCAGCTTATCAGATTTTGTTGGTTAATTATGTTTTAAGATATATCTGCTTTTCAGCTTGTTCTAGTCTCTTGGTGAGTCTACTTATACTTAGTGTGCATGTTTAATATTACTCATGAACTCAATTTTACTTAATGTATTCACCCCTACTTATTTAGTACATTCCAAAAGTACTGATGCACATATACGTCTGTGTGGCAACATTGTTCCATAATGTAGGTACCGGTTGTAGCCCACACATCATGATTAAAAAGTTGCAGTTTCCAGCCAGTAGGTGATGAGTTTCTCCTATTTTGGGGACTCTATTTAGATATTAATCATGCATTTTATATTTGATTTTCTACATATATTGATTAGTGGTAGCTGGAGGCATGTCTCAGCTATCTATAGTCAGAATAATAGATGCTTCATAGATGTCAGTCCGAGTCAGTCATGTAATTTTAGTTTCTCTCTTTAGATTTACTAGATTGTAAACTTTATCAATTACATATTTATTTATATTTTATTATGTTTATGTTTTCGCACAACAAAACTAGATACTTACATATTAAATCAGTTTCTCAAGAAGTACGCCAGTTCATGGGTTAGCTTGGGATCACTTGTGGTTTCGAGCACCGTGTTACGACTAGGAGGTAGCCTCATGTCGTGACAATCTTGGACCAAAATTTTTAATAATCTTGAGATAAGAAGACATTAGAGTGATTCCAAAGTGAAGGATTGACAAATCCCATTGAGGATTCATTGGAATTTAAAGTGTGGTTTTCATTCTCTTTATTTTTTTATGAATCTATTTGATAGAGATTTTGATCTATTTTTGTTTATTATCTTAATGAGTTTCTAGTTCTTCCTCTTGGGATTATGTTAGAATAGGGTGCAATTGTGTGTGGGTTGTGATGTATTTGTTTAGATTCTAGTTTGTTGATGATGGCTTTCACTATTGCTTGATTTAATTAGTTGACATTTGTGGGTTAAAACCCCAAACACCCAAAATGGGTTTGTAGGTAAAAACCCCAAACTCTTAAAATCTTCCATCTTCCTTGAAAGAGGGATGTGGGTGAACTTTTGGGACCCATGGCATCCTTGAAAGAGGGATTTAAGGAACAAAGCAACAGTGGACAGTGATGGATGTAGTTTACTATCTTTTTTCTATCTTAGAAATAAAGGTGAATATAGAGTAGGCTATGTTTTGGGTATCTTCCTTGAAATAGGGATGCCCAATTAAGGTGTTGGGTGGGTTTAATTGACACATTCGTTAGGTACTCAAAAGGGTCAATGAGTAACATCTTTGATACTTTGTTGTCAAACTAGCCTCAAGGACTTTCAATCTATCCTACCACATCATTAACGATTAGAACTTGCACCAAATTATCATGTTCCCATGTATAAATTTCCCCTTGGAAATCATAATCCCAAGATCCATTTCTAATTGATTACGCTATAATTATTCTTTTCCTCGAGTTAGTCCTTTAGAAGACAAAAACTAATCATATCATTGAAAACATTCAAAACCCCTAAATATTTGAATCTTAGGTTTGAATTTAGTAAGTACTTTTATTTTGAACTTACCTATTCGCCAGTCACATTGTTCCTCGTGTATTTGACCCTGACTCTTGTTGGATTATTATATTGACAACGACCGCCTTACACTTAATTTGATATGTAAGATAATCATTTTAAAAAATGGCACCATTGTCGGGGGAAAATATGTCGTATTGAGTTAGTTTGGAATTTGATCTTACTTACTTGAATTCAAACTTGTAAATATTTTTTCGTGATTTTTGTTTGTTCCTTCTGCTAGGTGGATTTTTATTTTGATTATTTGTTACTATGACATCTTGGAATGAATATGAGTTTGGTGGTTGGAAATCTTATCTTGATGATCCATGCCCATATTATGGTGGACCCACTTTTGGGAAGATTGTAGATATGCTCTCCAAAAAGAGATGTGTGCACTATCTCGATCCTCTTGGGAGTATAGTTGTTCCTTATGTGGTAGTCGAGATAAATATTGGAGATATTGTGCAAATTCTCCTTCCCCTAGTTATACTAACCCAAATGCTAGTTCTTCTTATGAGTTTGATATGTTTTATGATGAGAAAAAGGAAGAACAACGTGCTGGACACAATGGTGTTGAATCAAGGCTTTAACTTATCTTGGATTGGGTGGAAACAATGGAGGAAACATACATCTCATACATCAAGATGTGGGGGCATGTAAAAAAGAAATCAAAAGGATAGAAAAAATGGGTAATGAGTCTGACATCTCAAAAGCCATACCATTAGTGATGCTTATCATTCTTTCAATCGATTAAATGCATTATCTTACCCGTTGGACTTATTAATTTTTGCTTTGCAGTCAGAAATTCAGATTGTGACCTACTAGTTACCATCTCGGAGCAACTAAGATCAGAGAGCACTATAAGGCGGTGGCTTATTATTGTCCATTATCTAACTGAAAAAACATGAAGTAAGGATGTGTTCTTATTATATGTAATTTGAGTTGCTTTTAACAGTATAAGGTATGTAACCCCATGCTAATTTTTTTAATACCCTATTACCTTGAACGATAGATTGGTTCAACTCCTTTTAACCCGGGCAAGCGATTAGCCCCTCTACAGTATTGCCTCTTTCAACACAGAATAGCTGAACAATCAAAATAGAAGTTCTATTTTCACCTTTCTCAAATTCACTTTTCATGGTGACTCATCAGATTATAGAGTGAAACCTTTAGTGAAGGGATTTAAATAGGCTTCTTAGAACTATACCCCTAAATAAGTGAATATTGGTCAGTTCTTTCCTTTCTTTTCCCTTCCTCGTTGTCTATATTGTATTGTCATATTTCTAGTGGGATGAATACAACACTTTCATAATTTTTACATCACTAGTCTCGATACCACGTCTTAACCACTTTTCCCTGGAACTATCAATATACTGAATAGCCGATTGAGAATTATACTTTTTGTAACTATACTAATAAGGGATGGGGAACAGAAGAACAAAAGTAAAGTAACTAAAGTGGTTTCCTAGGCTTTCAAAATGTGTTTTTAATTCCAATATTTCTAGAATGGATAGGCTCTTGGTACTTGTAAATACACTTTTTAGAATGATTTCGTTCCTGGTAAAGGGGACTTTTTCATTTCATTTTAATAGGTAGGGTAGGAATATACCTAGGAAGGAAGCATAAGTGAAATAAAAAGTTTCGACGTCAAGTGATTACTGAAGCCCTCTTTTCATCTAACAAAATTTATTGTATAAAGAAAAAAGTCACTTTTATGCCAAATAACTCACATGCTTTCCGTTGTTAACAATCAACTAACCCAGTCTTTTTTTCACACAAGCTCACATTTTTCGAGCAAGAAGCAGAATTAAATTTGACATGGATCATTTTCTTTCTAAAGCGACTACATTGGCAGTCGAACTCCTTCCTTTAGGAGCTATTTTTAGGTCTTTTAAAGGAAGCCAAATTTTCAAAAGAAGTACTATTGTAGAGAGTATACATGACTTGGATCTTGAAAAGCTGAAATAAAAGACCAAACTGAGACTACAGATGCTTTGGAAAGAGTATAGAGATACGAATGGAACTCCATAATTACTAGAAGGATTCCATTTCAAAGATGTGGTTGAGCATTCTATTATTATGGATAAAGAGCTCAAATAACAATTTCTTAGGCTAAGTAAAATCTATTTGGATCTCATTAGTAATAGCACTGACAGTTGCTACTTTGTTTAAATTTTTCGATACGTATGTAGTTAGGACTTGGTTTTGTCAGCGGCATTCTCCCTAGAAACAATTATATTATGAACAATTTCTCCTTTAAAAGAACTCTGACTCTTATAACAATCTTTCTTGACATTTCTCTATTAGAGTAAGGCCAATTCTAAGAATTGGTAAGTGTATCATGCTATTCCTTTTAGTTATTTTGGGTTTAATCCTGATTTGAAAATATTTTGGCTTTCATTCAAAAGGAAAATATTGGTTTATTAATCTATTTTTTTATTATGATTTTCTTTTTTTTTTCTATATATTTCTTTTTTTAAAGAACTCTTTGCTATCCCATTTAGGGATTTTGGGATCTTACCTTCTCTCTGGGATTTGCATTTTGAGTGTTGGGGGATCATTTCCTCTTTCGGGCCCTACTAAACGCTCCTTCTCGGAAGATTCATTCGACCTCCAGGTCCTATTGGAACCTTAGACCGTGAATCACAATGTAGACTATGAATCTTCGCTCGAAATTGAAATTTGACACTGGAAAATAAAAATAGCTCTTTTCTGCTCTCTGAAGAGAGGGGGGAGTATTGCGCAGAAGTAAAGAAGGAAATCTACAGTTGCCCCTCTTAATGGGAATATAACTGATTGCTGGGGTTTGAGACTACGGAACTCTAGATTCGAGAGCTGTGATACTCTTGCTATTGTCAGTTTTAATGACTTTTCATGGATCATCTTGTCTTGGCAGAAAATTCTAATTCCATCCTAGAAAAAGCCTTACTATACTTTTTTAATGAGAAAGGCCACGAACTTGACCAAGAGGGCAAAACCTCATTAGTAAAAAATTGGAGAGAAATCTACTTTTTGGATCAATTTTTATATGATCTCCTATAAATGGAATAAACTTCATCTATTTCAATATTCCATTTGGATAAATAGATACAGGATCTCATCGTCAAAGTAACATGAAAAATGTTTGTTATATGTGCCTGAAGCTTCTACATTTTCTTTTTTTTTTTAAATTATACTTAGACGGACGAGTAGAATGGATCAGATGGGAGAGGAATGGAAAGCCAAGATTACTTAGTAAGAAAGCAGGCACTAGCTCCTAGTTTTTCTCTTCTTTTTTTTGATTAGAGATTTGAGATTCTAAAATTAACTCAGGAGTGCTTTCTAAGAAGGGCTTGGAAGAAGAAAATGAAATAGTAACAATAACACTGGTCGTAATTGATTGACTTTTATGCTGGTTCTTACTCTTGCATAAAAGTTCTATTTCAGTGAAGGATGACGTACTATGATACTCTTTGTTTTGTCGAGCCCTGCTTTTGTCTCTAGTTTGATAGTTGTACATGCTAAAAATCTAGTCATTCCAGTTTTTTCTTATCCAGTCTTTTGTAACACTTCAGGTTTACTTCTTTTTATTAGGTATTGATTTCTTTGCTATGATTTTCCCAGTAGGTTCTATAGAAGCTATACCCATTTTATTCCTATTAATGGTTATGATGTTCCATATTCAAATAGCAGAGATTCATGAAGAAGTTTTGCACTATTTATCAGTGAGTGGATTATTGGACTTATCTTTTGGTGGGAGATTTTTTTATTTTGGAAAATAAAAGCATTCCATTACTACCAACCCAAAGAAATATGACCTCTCTGAGATGTACAATTTATGCCAAAAAGGTACGAAGTTTGACTAATTTGGAAACATTAGGAAATTTACTTTATACATACTATTTCATTAGGTTTTTGGTTTATAGTCTTATTTTATCAGTAGCCATATTGGGGCTATAGTATTGACTAAGCATAGGAGTACTAATGTGAAAAGACAAGATGTATTTTGATGAAATTCCCTAGATTCTAGGAGGAATATAATGAGGAGGAGGACAGACCTGCTCACGACAATAAGGAGAAGCAGCGGTTTGAATCCACATCATGAGCATAAGGAAGCCTTTTTGACTATTTCAGAAGCCCTTTCTACTTCCGAAACAAGAGAAAAGACTTGAGAAAACCCTTCCATTACTGATAGTAAGATACCTAGGATACCCTAAACAAACAAACTAGTCATATACTTTCTCTTTAGGCCTTGCCTTATTCCTGAATGGGTAGATACTTTCTCTAGGACAGAGGTTGCTAAATGCCTAAAACTTGTACCTGAGATTCAAAATAGTGCAATTCAATTAGTCAATCCTTAAAACTTAGAACAGAGGTAGAAATAATAGGTTGGAACTATTGAAAGATGATACGCTTGTAGCTCAAAGTAAAGTTCTTCTCGGATGGAGAGAACGATCAATGTCGATTAGCATAAGGTGCCTAGTCATATTCTGAAGCATTGCCTCTTCTAAGAAAGTCAAAAGAGAGTGATGTGATTCCCAAGTGGAGAGAACAAACAATTTGGATTGGCATAAGGAACCTAGTCACATTCTAAAGCATTTCCTCTTCTAATAAACTCAAAATGGAGTGATGTGATTCCCAGGTCAATATCTCTTAGAAAATAAGTTTGATAAATAAACTCTCTATAGTAAAAAAAATGAACATAGGAATACATCCACCCTTAAGAGAGTAGAGAGAATCCTTAAAAAATGAACATAGGAATACATCCACCCTTAAGAGAGAATAACGAATTCAGTGCTTTCTCATGTCCCTTCTAGTAACAATGAATTCAATGCTTTCTTATGTCCCTTCCAATAGTAGTAGGTTCCATGTGACTTTATGAAGTAATAGCTAACAAATTTTATATTGAATTCATGCTAAAAAATGTTTATTCTAGTCAATATATTTTATTGTTTACGGGGAATTATGCTTACTTGTTTTTAGTATAAGTAGCTACAGGGTTTACTATGATTCCTTACTATTATCTGACCGTTACTGAGGCTTTTCTTTTGTTCAATACATAATGACTGAAGACAACTTTAGTTTTTTAATCTAATTAGTTCATCGATGGTCGACAAGTATGATGGTCCTAATGATGATCCTGCATGTATTTCGTGTGTATTGGACAGATTTAAAAATCCTCGCAAATTGACTTGGGTTATAGGTGTGGTTTTGGATGTATTAACCACATATTTTGGCTTAATTGGTTATTTTTTACCATAAGATCAAATTTGTTATTAGGCAGTGAAAATAGTAAGAGGTATCCCTGACGCTATTCCTGGTTTAAGATCACCTTTGGTTGAATTATTGGGCGGAAGCGCTAGTGTGAGACAATCTACTTTGACTCATTTTTCTAGTTTACACACTTTTGTATTGCCACTTCTTATTTCCTTATTTATGATAATTCACTTTCCAATGATACGTAAACAAGGTATTTCTATAACTTTATTGATAGAGCAAAAAATATATATCCTAAATATTTGTAATCAATCATTTATCACTTGGTGGAGGAACATATAGTATTTCATTACTACAAGTATGGATGATTAAAATAATAAGACATGGAATTGGACATCTTTCCTTAACTTGCTTTGCCAAATAGAGAACTATTTTGAAGCTCTAAGTGAAAATAAAAGTCCTTCGGGTATCACCACGTGGACCGATCAGGAGCCAATGCATTAATAGAACACATATCATAAAGTACTCCCCTTTCTTATCTAACGTCTAATAAGACTGGGTTCCAAAGACCCTTTATTAAGAGATGGAGCAATCCTTACTCGATAGCTCAAAGTTGACTAGTACAAAACCATGTGATTTGTCTACCCTACTGGCTTCTACGTGTTAGGTTATTTATAGCCAGCTACATCATGGACTCCCCTCGGCCAATCCTCACTCGATAGATCTTTCCTTGCTTAGGAAAAGACCTAACCACTATCTATTGCTCTTGATTTATCTATTTTTTCTACCTTTACATCTCGCTCTGTTAGTCCATTAGACCTCAGTGTTCACTAACAGTAGTATATAGTAAGTCAGTGCAACATAGGCACGCAAAATAGATAACTACTTACGGTAGTAGTTGAATCATCTTCCCTAAAAATGATTCCATTTTTTTTATAAGCATGTGATTGACATCTTTTCAAGCTTTCTTTACTCGATGAATCCCACAGAAGGGTTAAACCACGAAAAGCCTTTCCATTATCAAACCAAGCCTAAATCTATGCAAAAAGTCCCGTAGGATCTATTCAAATTAAAAGTTGGCTTCTCACATTAAGTAATCCCATCCAAATAGCCCAGAAAATGAAAGAGGCCTAATACTATATAACCTCAGTACATCCAAACGATATTCAGTGGTATCTATCCAAATAGTTGTGACCCATTATCCAAATAAACCACAACTTTTTCATCATTCTATCTTTACCTCTAACTAACCTCTTAAATTTTGCTTATCCTAACATAGATTGATTTGGCATAACTGTTGAAGTTGGTTATACAAAGGTTGTTCACATAGGGCGATTGCAGAGGCATTTGCTTTAAAAGGTAGTTAGGTTTTTCATCGAAGAGTCATGATAGTACTCAACTATCAAAAACTCATCAAATTCATGTCGCATGGCAGGATTACTCTACTTCTACTCTATAAATAGAAACTCGATAAGCTTTCAAGCTATAAATAAAATAAAAAATCATTATTATATTATTAGCACAATATTGCAGCTCTTACAGTTTTAGAAAGGCTTTTTTAAATTTCACAAAATATCCAAGAAATCGAGAATGAGCTAGGTTAATGTCGATTTACCTAAAGAGCCTTTTTGATGTACCTACATCCAGCGAGCCCTACCATCATAGGAGACCGCATGCGTTCAACTAATGAAAACATAATTCACCTCGAGACGATGCTACAAATGCTGTGAGATGAAAAGCGAGCGCACAAGTAACACCCTGATTTGCTGAATCGGAATGCTACATGGTGCTCAAGACCGCGAGGGACCATAAGCTAACCCATGACTGATATCTGTACCTGTATACTGCAAATCATAATATAATAATGCGGAATACATGGAACTGTGAGGCCATAAGGTTTAACCAAATAAAATTATGTAGGCAAAAATACCTGAAACAACTAAATCTGAACGTAAATCTGAAAGTAGATCTGAAAGTAAATCTGAAAGCCTCTAAATTATCTGAATACGGAGTTGAAGGAACATGTCTCCAAATAACTCCGTAAAACTGAACTGATGAAATAGATAAATGAATCAAATCATATTGTCCTCAAATATATGAGGACTCACTGTGTCTCTGCGACTGGAACGCTACCGCTACTGCTGGGCTGGAGCTCGTGTCTCGGAACCTATGGTGTAACATGAAAAGAAAGCACCATAGTGCAAATGCAGAAGTACAACTAGAGTGCTGAGTATACAAGGAAGGTAGGCAGAACATAAAGGTTTCCTTGTATGAACAACACTGACTGACTAATAAGAACGTGGGAGTGCAAACACACATATATAAAAACTGAGACCATGAATATGTGATATCATGACTTGTAAGCTAATACATGGTTTACTGATAACTGTCCTGACTGATACTGAACTTGATAACATGAAAGACTGTATCTGACAGTCCTGTATATACTGAAATCTGAAGAACGCCCTGAGTTCTTTTACTGAGACTATTGCTGAAACTGATAACATGGATGACTGTATCTAACAGTCCTGTATATATTGAAATCTGAAGAACGCCCTGAGTTCTTTTACTGAGACTGATATTGAAACTATGGGAAGTAGTGTTTAACCAACATACCCCATGTATGCCATTATGGCTAAGCTGGGGTCCAATCTCTACCCTGACTGGAGGGGTGTCAATACCGCGCCACTGGTAAGGACAGCTGTGAGTGACCCTTATCTGGCGGGTACTCAATAAGAATGGTGGGAACCCTAAATTAACGGGTTAAGCCACCTCATTAACCCTAATCTGCTGGGTTAAGATGTCTCAACCTAAGCTGGCTACGTAGTTCTGGAACACAAGAATTGCTACTAAGAATCACACCCTAAACTGGCGGGTGAGTTCCCATCCTTGGGTTCACTCGGTGCTAACCTCTACTCCCATCTGGAGGGACTGGACATGAATAACTGACTTTACATGACTTGATCTTACTAAATTCCGTTGACTGGTGGAATGTTACTGATATCTGACAACTGACTAAGATCATGAGGTTTTCCTGAGTCACATGACTGACTCAAGTCTGTGGAATCATAGCTTGAGTTCGGATATCGTGAAACATGACATGGATCTAGGCACACAGCTATAGTTTTTGGGTACAAGTACCCCCAGGACTCGATGGAAGGAAACTGACACACATGACTGACTTCATCATAAGATTAGAGTCCATAATATATAATATCATGAGTAGGGATCTCATACTATGCATGTTTATCAACAATGTATTGTATGGAAAGGATTTCATATCACATGGAAGTACTTGCACAATCTTAATATCATGTTCATTGCATAATCATATTGGTAACACATACCAATAGCATGAAAGTTCATGTGGGTTTCATGGTTATCATACATCTTGTTCATAAGTAGGATTTGCAAGTAAACACAACATAATCTCATAAGAATAGTTCATGGGTATTCCAACAACATTTACAAGGCACATTAACAACATAGAAGTCATTGGAACGTAAGGGCATATCATGAATCCTTCACTTAGTTACAATTTAGCTATATTGCATGATTTCTAGTTCCTTAGGCAGTTTATCAAACACCTTACATGCACATCTTAAGCATAGGTGAATTCATCAAATCATACATCATGAACAACCAAATTTACATGTTTTCAACTCATATAATATCATGAATTCACAAAAACATATAAAGATTCCATCTTGGGAATCACCCAATATCAATAACATGATCATCATCACCCAACAATATAGAAATCATACTTTATAATGAAAAAGAGGAAAACAATCAAGCATCAACATGGGTATGATCATATCACCATAATCAACCAAGTTTTTGTATTTTAAAGATTGATTCTTGAACTCTATGAATGAATTCAATCCATAGATGAACACTATGCATACCTTAGAAGGAAGATTCTTGATGATTGACAGAGGAATTTTCTTGAAATCAGATCTTTAAGCTTAATTATGCAACCCTAGTTATTTTTCTCTTTTAGTTCTCTTGGATGACGAGATTCGAGATGAAAATAGGGTTGTAATATGTTTAGAAGATATATATTTTGTAGGGTTAAGTTTAGGGACGTGTAAGGAGTATTTAAAGACTTAATTACTTTAAAATAACTCAAGACGGATTGTTTTTGACACCTGGAATTGATTTAGGCGGCCCCCAAGTAATCGCCTTTGCTTGGGTTGGGCGGCGCCTAACCAATCGCCTATGCTTGGGTTAGGTGACGCTTAATCAATCGCCTATGCTTACTAGCTCTCACAAAAATGGGCATAACTTTTTGCTCGGGTATTGGATTAAGGCAAAATTAGTATCGTTGGAAAGATAATTTGATTCTCTAGAATTTGGTAGGTCTAAATTAGCTAAAATACCATATTAACATAGAGTTATACTCGTTCAAAGATGACCCTTGCAAAATCAAACACTAAAACTTGATGGATTCAACAACTGTTAGCTTGTATTACCTTAAGTGTCTCATATAAACATGCTTAATGGATCATAAGCTATCCCATCACTAGGATATTCATTGTATGTCATGTGCTCAAGTATGAATCATAGGTTTAGAAACATGTGGAGTATTACAATATCTCCCCCTTGGGAACATTCATCCTCGAATGAGAATTTATTGAGAAGGGATACAAGACAATAAAACCTGAACAGAACATGAAAAACTAAAACTTGATCTCATGGATGGAATGCTAAACATACTGAACTCGTGTATTTCTGATGCACGGACAACTGATACATGAATGAAGGACTGAGCATGAAATGGTTAATAGGTACCTAGTGTATACTGGAAACATAAACATGAAACTTAATAAGCTTAAGGAGAACTGTTACCTTGAGCTTGATCTGAATTGGCGGGGAAGAGGTGAGGATACTTGGTATGAATATCTGCTTCTATTTCCTAAGTAGCTCCCTCATGAGATTAATTTTGCCAAAGAACCTTGACTAGAGGGACTTCTTTGTTCCTCAATCTACGAGTCTGATAATCTAAGATTTCGATTGGAATCTCTTCATAGAAGAGGCTGTTCTGATTATCGATGCTTTGAATAGGGACAACAAATGTTGGGTCACCTATGCACTTCTTTAGCAAAGAGACATGGAAGACTGGATGGACTGAGGCTAGATCTAAAGGCAACTCAAGCTCATAAGCTACCTTACCGAAGCGACAAATAATTCTGAAGGGACCGACATACCGGGGACTGAGTTTCTCTTTCTTGCTGAAACTCTTCACTCCTTTCATGGGAGAGATCTTAAGATAGACATAGTCATTGACCTCGAACTTGATATCCTTTCTACGAGCATCTGCATAGGACTTTTGTTGGCTCTAAGCAGCCCCGAGTCTCTCTCTGATCAATTGAACTTTCTCTAAGGCGTCAAATACTACGTCAGGACCTATGATGAAGGGCTCACTAACTTCGAACCAACCAATTGGAGATCTACATATCCTACCATAGAGAGCTTCAAATTGAGCCATCTGAATACTAGAATGATAGCTATTGTGTATGCAAACTCAATCAAATGCAAGTAGTCATCCCAACTTCCCTTGAAGTCAATCGGACACGCCCTTAGCATATCTTCAAGAGTCTGAATGGTCCTCTCTGCTTGACCATCTGTCTGAGGATAAAATGCTGTGCTGAGATGGACTTGGGTACCGGTACCCTTTTGGAATGCTTTCCAAAAGTGAGAAGTGAACTGGGTACCTCTATCTAAGATGATAGATAGTGGAATATCGTGTAATCTGACTAACTCCTTAATATAGAGTTTGGCATAATCCTCGGTGGAATAAGAAGTACAAATAGGACGGAAATGAGCTGACTTGGTTATTCTATCTATAATGACCCAGACTGAATCATGCTGATGATGAGTTCTAGGAAAACCCGTCACGAAGTCCATGTTAAATTCTTCCTACTTCCAAGTAGGAATGGTGAACTCTTGCATGGAACCACTAGGTTTCTGATGCTCTATCTTAACCTGCTGACATGTAAAGCACTTAGCCACAAACTCTGCAACATCTCTCTTCATCCCACTTCACCAATAGATCTCCCGTATGTCACGGTACATCATAGTGCCCCCTGGATGAATAGAGTATCGCCCACCATGCGCTTCTGCAAGAATTCGCTGCCTCAGTTCATCTACACATGGAACACATAGACGACCCTAAAAACAAAGAACACCATCTCTCCCTTGGGAGAAAACCTCGACTTTCTGATTTTGAACTAACTCTTCGAGCTTGACAAGGCTAAGATCCCTGTTTTGTTTCTCTTTCACCTGGGAAACTAGAGATGACTCTGCACTACTATGAACACATACAACATCCTCTGAAGAACCGACTAAGCGAATGCCTAGTCTAGCAAGCTGATGGATCTCCTAAGCCATCTTTTTCTTACTATCCTCAACGTGGGAAATACTACCCATGGAGAGTCGACTAAGAGCATCGGCCACAACATTGGCATTGCCCGAATGATAAAGAACACTCATGTTGTAATCCTTCAAGAGCTCTATCCACCTTCTCTGGTGAAGATTGAGATATTTCTGGGAAAAGACATACTGGAGGCTTTTATGGTCTGTGAAGACATCTACATGAACTCTATAGTGATAATGCCTCCAAATCTTTAAGGCAAAAACTACCGCTGCTAACTCAAGATCATGAGTAGGATAATTCTTCTCATGTGGCTTTAACTGTCTGAAGGCGTAGGCTATGACCTTACCATGCTGCATGAGGACACAACCTAAACCCACTCTGGATGCATCACAATAGACTACAAAACCATCTGAACCATCTGGAATAGCTAAAACTGGAGCGAAGGTGAGTCGAGTCTTCAACTCTTGAAAGCTCTTCTCACATGAATCTGACCACTGAAACTTAATCATCTTCTGAGTCAATCTGGACATGGGAGATGCAATAGAAGAAAATCCCTCAACAAATCATCTGTAATAGCCAGCCAAACCCAAGAAACTCCTAATATCTGATGGAGATATAGGTCTAGGCCAGTTTTTTACTGCCTAAGTTTTCTGAGGATCTACTCTAATGCCATCATCGGAAATAATATGGCCAAGGAATGCTACTGATCTTAGCCAAAATTCACACTTGCTGAACTTAGAGAATAACTGGTGATCCCTGAGAGTCTGAAGAACAATCCTGAGATGGTCTGCATGATCACGCTCTGTGCTAGAATAGACCAGAATATCATCTATAAAGACTATGATAAAAAAGTCCAAGTACTGCTTGAATACACGGTTCATCAAATCCATAAAAGCTGCAGGGGCATTGGTAAGACCAAATGACATGACTAAAAATTTGAAGTGACCATACCGAGTATGGAAAGCTATCTTCAGAATGTCACATTCTCTAAGTCTGAGCTGATGATAGCCTGATCTAAGGTCTATCTTGGAGAAGTAACTGGAACCCTGAAGTTGGTCGAATATATCATCAATCCTGGGAAGAGGATATCTATTCTTAATCGTTACCTTGTTGAGTTGACGGTAATCAATACACATCCTGAGAGAACCATCTTTCTTGCGCATGAATAATACTGGCACACCCCATGGGGAAATGCTGGGTCTAATGAATCCCTTATCTAAGAGATTCTTCAACTGATCTTTCAGTTCCTTGAGTTCTGTTGGTGCCATTCTGTATGGCAGAATAGAAATAGGTTGAGTATCTGGAAGAAGGTCTATGCTGAAGTCTATTTCCCTTTCGGGAGGAATGCTTGAAAGATCTTCAGGAAAGACATCTGAGTATTCATTAACAATAGGGACTGTTTCAAGGCTGGGATATTCAGTACTGGAATCTTTAACATGCACGACATGATACACATACCCCTTAGAAATCATTTTCCTTGCCTGAAGGTAGGAAACAAGTTGACCCCTGAACGCTGAAATGCTACCCTTCCACTCTAGGACGGGCTCATTCGAGAACTGAAATTGAACTATTCTATTTTTGCAGTCGACTGTGGCATAGCAAGAATGAAGCCAATCACTACTGAGAATGACATCAAAATTAGTCATCTCTAACTCCACTAAATCTACTGATGTGGATTTCTAAGATATCATAAACGGGAAGTTCCTGTATACCCGTCGGGCTATGATGGTTTTTTACCCACTGGGTTAGAGATTGAGAAGGGCTTTGTTAGGACTTCGGGACTGATTTCGAAATTTATTGCTATGTATGGAGTAACAAAAGACAAGGATTTACCTGGGTCTAGTAAAACATAAAAATGAACATGGAAAATTTGTAATGTACCAGTAATGACATCAGGAGAATTTTCCTGATCTTGTCGGGACTGAAGAGCATAGAGTCTGTTTGGGCGTTGCCTACTGGTAGTACTAGAAATGGCACCCTACTGGTATGGGTGACTGGACTAAGCTGTAGAATGATTTCGCTGACCTTAAAGACTTGACTGCAGACACTCCCTAATTCTGTGGCCTAGCTTGCCACAACCAAAATAGACATCACTACCGGCTCTAAAAATGCCCTTGTGGTTCTTACCACAAGTCTGAAAAGGAGATTCGTTCGGGCAGTGTTGAGCCTGGCGCTTTATATCTATTATCGTCTCTAAACTTTGGAACTGGAGCACTGACAGAGGAAGGAGCTGGAATGGCTGACTTGGAGCAAAACTGTGAATGGTTTCCTCCATCTGACTTGGGGTGAGCAAAGTTGAAATTACCTGACCTTGATCTCTTGTTCTGCCTCTCCCTAGTCTTAAACTTCTACTCTTCTACTTGCTGGGCATGGGTCATGAGTCTTGCTAAGGTCATATCACCGATCAGCATCGTAGACCTACACTCATTTAAAATACTATCGTTGACCCCTGACACGAACTTGCTCATCTTAGCTCTATTGTCTACAACCACATAAGGAGCATACCTGGCTAGCTGAGTAAATCTGAGAGAATACTCCCTAACCGTCATATTCCCCTGCCTGAGGTTGATGAACTCAAGAACTTTGGATTCCCTCAGCTCTTGGGGAAAGAATCTGTTTAAGAAGGCTGTGACAAATTCCTCCCACTCGATAGGGCCTGTATCATCTAACCCCTCAGACTTCCAATGTTTGTACCAATCATGAGCAACATCCTATAACTGGTAGGCGGCTAACTCAGCACTCTCAATAGAAGTAGCACCCATGATGTCAATAACCTTCTGGACTTGGTCAATGAACTCCTGAGGGTCCTCATCAGACTTAGACCCATGGAAAGATAGAGGGTTCATCCGGGTGAAGTCCCGACCCCTAGCTACTTTGGGAGTGGCCACTGGATTGGTCGAAATGACTGGTGGCCATTCATTCTGTGCAGCCATAGACTGAGCAAGTGTGGTAAATGCAGCTCTAAACTCTGCATGGGAAACATGTTCGCCCAAAGGATCTTCGGGCTGAGGAGCTGGC
Organism: Capsicum annuum; assembly: GCF_002878395.1. Taxonomy (NCBI): domain Eukaryota; kingdom Viridiplantae; phylum Streptophyta; class Magnoliopsida; order Solanales; family Solanaceae; genus Capsicum; species Capsicum annuum. Next base: position 111,823,112 of record NC_061117.1, read on the forward strand.
TGGTTTCTTCTCTTTGGGGCCATGGTCTGGAATAAGAGAAGAATGGATTATACTGAGATTTTAACTTGAGATTATGCTCACTAGCATGACATGAATAATGAAGGAAGTGCACTGTTCCTAAAATATCTTATAGCCTCCCGTACATAAATGTGGCGCACAACACATCCATGTATAAGACTCTACTAGATACGGCTTTCAGACTTCCTAGGACTCTATTGAACCTTAAGCTCTGATACCAAGTTTGTAACACCTCGATTTGCTGAACCAGATTGCTACAAAGTGCTCATGACCCCGAGGGACCACAAGCTAACCCATGAATGATATCTGTGCCTTTATACTGCAAATCACAATATAATAATGTGGAATACATAGAACTGTAAGGCCATAAGGTTCAGCTGAATAAAATTATGTGGGCGAAAAAATCTAAAACAACTAAATCTGAACGTAAATCTAAAAGTAGATCTGAAAGCCTCTAAACTGTCTGAATATGGAGTTTAAGGAACATGTCTCCAACTAACTCAGTAAAAATAAACTGAAGAAATAGATAAATGAATCAAATCATATTGTCCTCAAATCTATGGGGACTCACTGTGTCTCTGCGACTGGAATGCTACCGCTACTGCTGGGCTGGAGCTCGTGTCTCGGAACCTATGGTGTAATATGAAAAGAAAGAACCATAGCGCAAATGCGTTAGTACAACTGGAGTACTGAGTACACGAGGAAGGTAGGCTGAACATAAAGGGTTTCATGCATGAACAACACTGACTGACTAATATAAACGTGGGAGTCCAAACACACATATATAGAAATTGGGACCGTGAATACGTGATAGCATGACTTGTAAGCTAATACATGGTTTACTGATAAATGTCCTGACTGATACTTAAATTGATAACACGGACGACTGTATCTGACAGTCCTGTATATACTGAAATCTAAAGAACGCCTTGGGTTCTTTTACTGAGACTATTACTGAAACTGATAACATGGATGATTGTATCTGATAGTCCTGTATATATTGAAATCTGAAGAACGCCCTGAGTTTTTTTACTGAGACTGATACTGAAACTGTAGGAAGTAGTGTTTAACCGACATAACCCATGTATGCTATTATGGCTATGCCGGGGTCCAATCTCTGCCCAGACTGGAGGGGTGTCAATACCGCGCCACTGGTAAGGACAGCTGTGAGTGACCCTTATCTGGCGGGTACTTAATGATAACGGTGGAAACCCTAAACTGACGGGTTAAGCCACCTCATCAAGTCAAATCTGACGGGTTAAGATATCTCAACCTATGCTGGCTACGTAGTTCTGGAACACAAGAATTACTACTAAGAATCATACCCTGAACTGGCGGGTGAGCTCCCATCCTTGGGTTCAATTGGTGCTAACCTATACTCCCATCTGGAGGGACTGGACATGAATAACTGACTGTGCATGACTTGATCTTACTAAATTCCATTGACTGGCGGAATGTTACTGATATCTGATAACTGACTAAGATCATGAGGTTTTCCTGAGTCACACGACTGACTCAAGTCTATGGAATCATAGCTTGAGTTCGGATATCGTGAAACATGATATGGATCTAGGCACACAACTATAGTGTTCGGGTATAAGTACCCCAAGGACTCGATGGAAGGAAACTGGCACACATGACTGACTTGATCATAAGAGTAGAGTCCATAATATTTAATATCATAAGTAGGGATCTCATACTATGCATGGTTATCAACAATGTATTGCATGGAAAGGATTTCATATCACATGGAAGTACTTGCACAATCTTAATATCATGTTCATTGCATAATCATATTGGTAACACATACCAATAGCATGAAAGTTCATGTGGGTTGCATGGTTACCATACATCTTGTTCATAAGTAGGATTTGCAAGTAAACATAGCATAATCTCATAAGAATAGTTCATGGGTATTCCAACAATATTTACAAGGCACATTAACAACATAGAAGTCATTGGAACGTAAGGGCATATCATGAATCCTTCACTTAGTTACAATTTAGCTATATTGCATGATTTCTAGTTCCTTAGGCAGTTTATCAAACACCTTACATGTACATCTTAAGCATAGGTGAATTCATCAAATTATACATCATGAACAACCAAATTTACGTGTTTTCAACTCATATAATATCATGAATTCACAGAAACATATAAAGGTTCCATCTTGGGAATCACCCAATATCAATAACATGATCATCAACACCCAACAATATAGAAATCATACTTTATAATGAAAAAGAGGAAAACAATAAAGCATCAACATGGGTATGATCATATCACCACAATCAACCAAGCTTTTGCATTTTAAAGATTGATTCTTGAACTGTATGAACGAATTGAATCCATAGATGAACACTACGCATACCTTAGAAGGAAGATTCTAGATGATTGACGGAGGAATTTCCTTGAAATCAGATCTTCAAGCTTAATTATGCAAACCTAGTTGTGTTTCTCCTTTAGTTCTCTTGGATGTTGAGCTTTGAGATGAAAATAGGGTTGTAATATGTTTAGAAGATATATATTTCGTAGGGTTAAGTTTAGGGACGTGTAAGGAGTATTTAAAGACTTAATTACCTTTAAAATAACTCAAGACAGAGTGGTTTTGACACCTGGAATTGACTTAGGCAGCGCCCAAGTAATCTCCTATGCTTGGGTTGGGCGGCGCCTAACCAATCGCCTATGCTTGGGTTAGGTGGCACCTAACCAATCGCCTATGCTTACTGTCTCTCACGAAAATGGGCATAACTTTTTACTCGAGTATTGGATTAAGGCAAAATTGGTATCGTTGGAAAGCTAATTTGATTCTATACAAATTGGTGGGCATAAATCATCAAAAATACCATATTAAAATCGAGTTATAATCGTTCAAAGATGACCCTTAAAAAATCAAACACTAAAACTTGATGGATTCAAAAACTCTTAGCTTGTATTACCTTAAGTGACTCATATTAACATGCTTAATGGATCATAAGCTATTCTATCACTAGGATATTCATTGTAAGTCATGTACTCAATTATGAATCATAGGATTAGAAACATGCGGGGTATTATAACACATTATACAGGTTGTCACCCTCTGTGACCGAGGAGACTAAGAAAGAATATAATAGTTACAGTCTCTTCTGTTGTGGAAGTTTAGTTACATAAAGAAAGGAGTTCCATATTGTACTCCCTATTTGATTTTTAATGCTACTTTCCTTGAAATATAGATCATTGATTGCCATTGCATTTTCTCAATAAAGAAAGTGAATAGCAGTATACTGGTAAATTGAACTTTTTGTATAATGAATTGACTAATTAATAATGCCTTAAGCTCTGGATAGATATATAAAAGATTATAAGACTCATGCAGTAACCCCTTATCTTACTTCATTTCTTTTATCAAGAATAATGGCGTTAGATAGCTTTTATCTTATCTTTTGAAAGACTTTAAGCTCGCTATATTAACCTATAAATGTTAAATGTTATCTTTTGCCTGCCTTACAAAAAACATTTTAAAAGTCTATGCTATTTTTTTAAAAAAGCAAAAGGAAATGGTACATTAATAGATAAATAGTGCAGGCATGTGTTGCACTTTTTTCGAAATTAAAAAGAGGCGCAACATAATTCATTCAGAAAGCAAGACAGAATAGGCTCTTACTGCTAACAAAAGAACTTCCCTTAATTCAAGAGTTAGCTGGGGGAATTCGATGCCTTAAGCGGAAGATGGGATTTATTTTTGGCTACTAGGATCCTTTCTTATTCTCTTATTCTTTTTTTTTTATCTCTAAAGTGAGTGAAGTCAAGCTAGCATCAGCAAATGAGACATAAGCAATGCACGTAAATCCCTGTCCTTTGGAAAGATGATAGATATTCTCTTCGAGTGGTTTAATTAAGAGAAAAAATAGTAAAATATAAGAAAAATTTAAGAAATACCCAGAGCGTAGATCTATCAAAACTTACCTCAGCCACTTCCTATCAGCTTTGAACTATTATGCCCCACTAATGAGGAATAGGAAACTAAATTGAAGTCTTAATTTTTGGATTTTATAACTCCTAGTTAACTTCACCCTAAGCCTACTATACCATCTCTCACTTTAAGAGCTACTCTATGTGAAAATAGGGGTTTTAGTATAATATCAAGGTTGGCCTCCTACTTCTGACTATGACTGTGTTTTTGATGTTGAGTTCTTAATGATCTATATTAATTTTCAACTCTTAAGAGGGCCTTTAAAAAGACTTAGTCGAGGAATCTCAACAAACATAGGTGTTTAGCTCAATTTATGCATCTCCGACCAAAAACTGAGGAGTGCAGCAAAAGAGTGAAAATTGGTAAGAAATTACTTGACTTCATTTATTTCTTAAGGCTATACTTCAACTCTGACATAAAAGAATTCAATACTTAACTTCATTCTAAAGAAAATGATGAAATCCAGTAAAGACTTTAATTCCATCCTAGTAAAGACTAAAAATCAGTCAATCCTAAACAAAATATATTAATTATAGGCTTTACTAAAGTACTAAAATAAATGAAATAAAATTCAATCTTACTCAATCTTAGAAATAGGTGTCAAAAATAAATCATTTAAGATTGATGCTTAGGCTTCATACCTTATCAAAGACAAAGTAATAACTTGAGATTTGTCCATCTAACTTAAGAGAAAGAGATACAACTATTTCCTCAGTCTGACTTTCGTGGAATTCTAATTTTTTCCATTCCTAGGTATAATTGGGAGTTTAAAGCCAATAGGATTAAAGTCAGACTATTTCTCTTTAAGGTTGTGATTGATCGAGGTTTAATTTGATCCAGGTAAGAAAAGCTAAAGGCGGTCAAAAGTTTCTTGGGCTTTTTATGCCTTTATCTCTATCTCTATTATGACCTCTAACAAAATAGAAATCTCTCTTCCTTTTTACTTAGCCTATTCGTAATCAATTTTGAGATTTCAAAATTTTCATCTTTATAAATGTCATTTCAATAATGTTGAAATCCTCTAACTTAAACAGGAATAAGGGCACCAACTCAGTAACTTCCTAGGGTTCATAGAGGCGCCCAGTACTGAAGTTTGAATCAATTCCTAATTTTTCCTCCTTCAGCTAGGCCAGGAACAAAAAATGAGATATTTTCTTAAAACTTCCTAGTAGTGAAATCTCAGGATGCTTTTAGCTCAACTATATTAATCTCCTCAAGCCATAAGGCATAGGGACTTGTATTCGAATAGAAGCATCAATCTTTCACCTAAAGCTGCAACTATATCCTCGACTTTTTCCTGGGTAAGATGAAGAACAACTAGATATGGGAATTAGAGTAAAATCAATAGGAACTCAGAGGTCCTCTGCAGGACCTAGGAATAGAATACGTGGGATAAGCTCAACAATAGCTAGATTGAGTTCCCTGAAGTCTTTCCCATGGGAAGGATGTGAATAGGAGCTAAGTTAAAGAGATAGATATAGTAATGTCAGGAAGCTCTTTCTAAGGAATTTCTTGTGTCAATAAATTTTTCTTTGTGTCCCAGAAGGGAATGCAATAATGGACAAAGATTCTAATTTCACTTTTTGCCTTTATGCTTTAGGAGTTAAGTGACCCATAGGCATGGGTCACAAATGAGAAGGTAGGTTCCTTTCCTTCCTAGATCCTCTATTACTTAGACTTCTATAGAAGTCTATCAATTCTCACTCAGTTACTAGATTCTAAATATAAGAAGATTTAAAGTCCTTTATTCTAGCCTATAAGGATCTGAATCAATGGGTGTTTGGATGATAAGCCTAGGCTTTTTTTATTTTTCTTCTATGTATCATGACGGGAGTCTAGATCCATAAAATGCGTTCTTAAGTCAAGCAATCAGAAATATTGACCAATCTAATCAAATGCTATTTCATATTAATATGCCCTCTAACTTTTACTTCCTAACTTTATAGGGTTTCCACTGCCTAACTATACTTATCATTCATCGGAAGTTAGGGCTAAGAGTTATCATGAGTTAACTCTGGCTTATCTACTAAAGGTTGTAACTTTGAACTCAACTCTAAAGGAAGTAACTTCAGGGTTTGAACATTAGAGAAAAGGTAGGCATATAATCTATGAGTGTTTGGATTGAATCCCTTGGGAGTTGATACTGAATCATAGTATGCAGCAATTAAGACTGGTTTGTAGCTTTCCTACCTTGTACTACCTTATTTGAAGCTAGATGGGAATCCTATGTCGAATGACTGATCTACAGACTCTTTATGACTTCTATCTCATTACTAGCTAAGGTTCAAACTGCCTTGACTCTGGTCTTGATAAAATCTTTTTGAGCAAGATACGAGCTTTAGAAGGAGGGATTAGGAATAGGCTTCTCTTTCCTAACTATGTTCCCCTAGATGAATAGATGAGAGATTATATACTTTCTTCTTGAAGAGTAATAGTTAGCCCTAAGGTCATGTTATCTAAATATCATGACTTTTGGCTTTCCTAACTAAATAGAGGAGGCTAGAATTCTGACCTGCGATCGACTTTGAAAAGGTCTAGTCTAATCTTTCCGACTGGTACGTTTGTAGGGGTTTAATTTAGTGATGAATTAAAGTTCTCTATTAAAATAGGGTACACTATGCTCCCAATGAAAGGATACCTCTTTGAGAAGGGCTTATCCTAGATGTTTTTCCTAAAAGTAAAAGTGAAAGGGGCATTGGTACTTATGCAGGGTCGGGTTAAAGGAGTTTCGCGGGTAAGCAATTATGTGCAAGCTCTAGCTGATGCCATTGATGTAAAAAAGAAGTCTAGAATAGATCGAGCTAAATGTCGAATCATAAGTAGGAGGGGTGGTTCTTCCTTTTCTCTTTATTGGTCTACTTCTTTCACTACTTATGCCTTATAGCGTATCGATAAAAATAAGATTCTTTCAGGACCAAAACATGGAGACCAAAAATTTTTGACTTACCACCGCAGTTTGCTTTTCCTTTTTACTATTACATTCTGCCCTTACATCATAAAAGTAAGTGTTAAGATATAGAACTAGATACGTAAGAGAAAGAGAGGAGAGCAGAACTTTACTTCTCTGATGAAGCATAAGAAATAGAAAACAATCTCTAATGTTTTAGTTTAAGTGATCCATTGTCTAACATCTTTCATATATTTTTTGTGCTCATTGCCAAGATAGATATTTTTCTTTTTCTTAGAAGATTTTATGTATAAAGAGAACGATAGTCAGTGCTCTTGGGCAGCCGAGAATGTTATGTAAAAAGGACCAAGAAGGATCCTATCCATTAGAAGAAGGACGTGGAGTAGGAGCTAGCATTAGGGGCGGAATCAAAGCAAAGAAATTCGTTAGTCAGTGCTCTTGGGCGGCTGAGAATGTTACGTGAAAAAGACCAAGAAGGATCCTATCTATTAGGAGAAGGATGTGGAGTAGGAGGTAGCTTAAGGGGCAGAATCAAAGCGAAGAAATTCATTCATGCCACGACGATCTATGTGGAAGGGCAGTTTTGTTGATGCATTCCTCTTAAGAATGAAGAAGAAGAGAGATCTTTTTTTAGCAGGAAAATTTGGTCACGTAGATCTTATATTTTGCCAAAATTTGTTGATTGGTCCGTATGAATTTACAATGGAAAAAATCCTATTCTTCATAAGATTAGTGAAGGAAAGGTTGGTCATAAATTTGGAGAGTTTTCTTTTACATAGAAATGAAGACCTTTGAGAACAAATAGTGGACCGAGAAGAAAAATAGGGAGGAGGGAGTAAAGTCTAAGTACATATGGCATGAAAAGAAAATCCAATTTTGGTTAGACTTGATCAGAATTGTAGTTCAAATTCAAGTTGGTTTAGTGAGGACGACCGCAAACGTCACCGAATGGGTCAGTCTTTTAGTTCACCCAGCTCAAAATATCAAAAAAGGATATTGCAGATGCCTAAGGTGAAGATGAGTTCTTATTAGGCTAAAACACCACTGAAGATATCCAGTACAATAGTATGCCATGAAAGAAGCACACTGGACGGGAATGCTTTGACTGTGTATTTGAGGCACAGTCGAATGTAAATATCATGAATTTGAGGTACAGGATACCAGGCCAAGAAACTCGAGCAACCATTCCCCTATGTGCCAATCACTAGCGCATCTAGGGCCTGACGCCCATCTCTGCTGAAGAGGCCTAGCCTGATTTGAGAAGTACTAATTTGGTTCAAATAGACTTCATTCAAGAATACCACCACCCCATGAATCAATGAGAAAACAAGTGCTAAGTTTTAGATTAGTGAATAAACAAAAAGGAAAGGAAAGAATAGACCTTTCTCGCTCAGCTCCTAAAGCACATATGCTCTGCTTTGACAAATAAGAGTTTTCGGTGGAACTGGTAAACCACGTGAGCTGGTTAGATACTTGGGATAGAGGGCTCGTAGTACCTACTAGCGCGGCTGTACAGTGGAATGGAAGGAACCTAAATCGACCCCTTCTTTTTTTTATTTGAAAAAAGCAGTAAGAAGTAATGAGATTAAACTCTCGGACGAGACTAAGAAGCTACCGACCATTACAACATGCCTCTAACCTATTTTGATATTGACCAAAAAATTATCTCTAAAGTGGAGCCTGATTTAATCTGTTAAACAAATGATGATTGAATGAAGAAAAACCACAGGTAGGGACATGGATGGAGTCTCTCTTAGTAAAGAGAGTTTTAGGATTCATAAAAAAGGATAAAAACATCTCAAAGTATGGGGAAAAGGATCTTGAATTTTGACTTTGTCTCCCGGGTTCCACCACAGGTTGGGTTTGAGAGTTGTGTGATGGGTGACTATCCAGCACAATTCAGAGAGCACTTTTAGTCTGCTCTAGTGAATGGAAGTCCCCCCATCAATCAAGGAGGAAGTGGGTCTTCCCACGGTGGAGTCACCATTGACACTATTTATTATTATGGTTAATCATTGTATCAAGATGTCAATCGAGGATCTTATTTTGGCTCGATACATCTACCTACGAGACTCACCTTTGGATTTTTTCTCGGTAGGTGTATTATTATCATTTTCCAAAAGAACATTAATTCATTTCTTTCCCTTTTGACCACGTTGACTGAAATAACATGAAATATTCAAACCCGTAAAGAAGAAGGGCCGGTGGGGGGAATTTAGGATATTTAGGCAGATCGAGTGTCTTTATTCAAGTGATGGTACAGAATAAGAACGAAACAAAGTAAGAGGGGGTAGGGAAAAGAGTCGATTCAATCTGGCTCAATGATCGAGAGAAGCAAAATAAAATCAGGATTTGGCCAAAAACGAGGGAAGGTTATGGATACCATGACCGATCACCATCGATAAAGAAGAATATTTCTAAATCACTTTATGTTAGTGGGGTCTTCAAGTATACGAAATACGCTGGAATTGAAAATGACATAGCGTTCCTGATATAAAATGACGATTCCTTCAGAAAAATAAACTTATTCACTTTTTTTTCCCAAAGAAGTCCCGCTCCGACCACCCGACGAGTCATCTACTTGAAAGGACCTATTATACCCCATTTTAATATGGGTCAAATGAGGTACAACATATTGGAAAATTTCTAATTAAAATTTAAGGAAGTCTCACCTAATTAATTCTATGATGAATTAGGAAACCTATTATAAGCTAAGTGATTAAACATATAAAGATTTCATTTTAGGTATACAAACTTAAAATTCTAGGTAAGAGTTCTAATTATACTATAGGAAGGGACTCAGCATCCTAAAGGATCCGCTAACTACGGTTAACCGGGCAAACATTGATTAAATAAGAAAATCAAATGCTATGTTAAGAAAGATAAAGGCTACGTGCAATATATATATATATATATATATATATATATATATATATCCTAGTATAACATACGCTACTTATTTTATTAGAAAAACTAAAAATTAAAACATCCTCACCATAAAGTTTACTTATCGAAAAAATACCGAAATAACTTTATATTAAATCTCTTAACAATGATGAAATTATTTCAAAAGGTTTCACAAAAGGCTTTTAATTAATAGTAATGATAATAAATAAAATAAAATAAAAAACTTTATAATAAAAGATGACCCTTTTGCTTCTTTTTTTTTAAACAAATTTTATAAAAATAAGTTAATTACCACACCCTAAATAAATAGATAAAATATAAGGTTGTTTAAATATATGATGGCTTGAAAATTGTTATTTTATTATGATACGGCTAAATATAGATAAATAAAATATTTCTTGTCATTAGAAGTCCTAAAAAGGGGCCTATGAAGTGTCATCATTTATTTGAAATTGATTGGAAGAAAAAGAAATTTGATTTACCATATCCAAAATCAGCAAAGTCGATTTTTCGATTTTAACGATAATACACCTGTCTACCCCAAAACCTATAGTTTGACTATTTTGACATTAGTAACTAACAAGAAACTAATTTTATTCTAAAATAAGCCACTATTTCATAGGAAAGAAGTATTAAAGAATTCTAATAAGCTCGAGCTTTATTCTAAAATATACATTTTGACCTACAAATTTTTACCTTTTAATAATATATATTATAGACCGGAGTCTAATGATTATGTTAAGTTTAAATCTAGTGAGTGAAAAGAAAATAAATAAATTTTGCTACTGAATTTAAAAATTCACACTAATTCAAATAAAAACATATAAAACACCAATTTTAAATAATAACGGGCAATATATTAAACAACAATAATAATAAGTGTGTACAAAAGAAGAACAAAGACAATAATAAAAACAACAACATACCCAGTGTATTCCCACCTAGTGGGGTCTGGGGAGGATAAAGTGTACGCTCTCCGTACCACTACCTCAGGTGAAGTAGAGAGGCTATTTCCGATAGACCCCCAACTTCGAATCAATAACAATATAACAAACATTATTCATAAATGCATATAAATTTGTACAGTACGCAAAATAACCTAACAATGCTAGTCACAAGATAATAATAAACTATAAACTTGAAACCATAGACAACACTTAACACCTATGAATAAGAAACTTCAGACACAAACTGATGTTACTAGTACCATCCCAGCCCCCAACCCTCTACCTTAATCCACATCCTCCACACCTTCCTATCAAGGGTCATATCTTTCGTAAGCTGTAACTGCTCCATATCATGCCTAATCACCTCCCTCAAATATTTCTTTGGTCTACCCCTCCCCCGCCTAAAATTATCTATATCCAGTGTCTCACACCTCTATATGGTGCATCAGCATCCTTCCTCATCACGTTCCCGAACCAATGTAACCACACTTATCGCATCTTGTCCTCCACCAAAGCCACTCCCACCTTTTCCAGAATAATCTCATTCCTCACCCTATCCTTCCTGGTCTGACCACACATCTACCGCTATATCCTCATTTCTATCACCTTTAACTTTTGGATGTCGGATTTCTTAACTGGCTAACACTCCACTCCATGCAACATAGCCGGTCAGACTGTCCTTCTGTAGAACTTACCTTTAAGCTTTGGGGGCATATTCTTATAACATAAAACTCCCGAAGCAAGCCTCTATTTCAACTACCCTACCCCAATACGATGCATGACATCCTCATCAATCTCAACATCGCCTTGAATTATAGCACGATGGTGAGATTGACGAATTTGAAAAAAAAGGATGAGGAACTAGACTGCTAGATGGAGATAGGTAATGCATCTGTTATTTTTCTTCTATGATTTGGATAGAGATGGAGTCAAAGTCATGAGATCCCAAATGCGCTCCCGATTTCACATGAGACGAGGAAAAAATTAAGTATTAAAAATGAGCTAAATAGAGGAATATATCAATGAAAGCACATAAACACTCAAATATTGAAACATAAACTATTACGGCTAGTGTTGGAATATTTGAATATATAAACACTCAAGTCATACCTTTGCACAATTATAAGAAATAATCCTAAAAATATATAAATATATAACCACATATGTGAATCTAGAAACAAAACCATAATAATAATAATAATAATAATAATAATAATAATAATAATAATAATAATAACAATAATAGTATTAATAATAATAATATCACCAGGACTTATATCTCATAAACAATGTCTAACTTAACAACTACATCAAATTCTTGATAAGCCAACAAGACTTCTAACAATTTCAATTCAATAAGAACTGCATTTGACCCTTACCCATGAAAACATACATGAATAAAACCAAACTTCTGAAGAGCTATGACTAAAAAATAAAATAGATATCACTTTGAGACTATTCAAATTAACTAAAAACCTTAAGAAACACTGTCAATCCTAAACATATACACCCATATTTGTACAGGCCAAATCTAGTCTTCAAGCTAACTATTTTCCTTACATTTCAAATATCACTCCATATTAAAGGGAAAAAAAGCAAGGCAAGAAAGAACGGGGGTTCAAAAATAATCAGAATATACTTCAGAACCAACTTAGTAAGACTTCTAATAAACTCTTTAGGTCAAACTTAGGGAGGACTTCTTTAATGAATCCTTAATCTAAAGAACTCATACGGACAACCATAGGTTTAAAAAAACTAAAATGGAACAGGCTTTATCTGATTTTGCTAAGAACAAACAATAACACCGCAATAAAACTAGAAAACCATATAGCTCACATAGTTACATAACCCAAAATAGAAGAAAAAAGGAGGAGATGGAGATGGAATAAGAGGACTGGTTCATACCTTATTGGACTTAATAAAAATATGTGACAAATGCAACTACACGTCCTATGGATCCTAAACATATTACAAGAGAAATTAGTTTCTAATTTTTAAAACAATGAACTGGCTAACAAATTCATTCAAGCTATTTAAAATGGAACACTACGTTTGTGAGAAAAGCTGAATTCTAATTCTAAATTCAATCCAACCTATATTTCCAAAAGACAAAGTTGCTATGTACAATGTTGAAAAAGACAAGGCGAGATGATTTATGTGCTTTTAGAACTTAATTGGTAAAAATAGAGTGAGAAGGTGACTGAAACATAGTACACATTAGCAACACATAATTTTTGAAGGAAAAAAATATACAATCTTGTTAACATAAAGAAATAGGGGGGGGGGGATGAAGAAATTTGCATCATTATCCATATACTAATACAAAATAGTCAGGTATATTAGAAAAAAAATCATATTTCAAACTCAAATTATGAAAAATGATCAGTAACTCAAAATAAGATGAATGCATAAATATACACTTATTTACAGACCCGTGTATGAAATGCATTTTCAGAACTGGAATTATGTTTTTACCCAAAAAAATCAATGGAAAATAGTAATGTCAATAACTGTGCTACACTTTAAACCATTTCACTTACTAATTTTTATCAAAAGATAGCAAGATACTTCAAGAAAGAATTTTGAGTGGACAACCAAGTTGCTTAAATGAATATATATGTTCAGTGGACAATGACATTTTCCTTCTCAACATGAATAATCAATTTAAAAGGAATCATAGCATCCCCTCCTTTTAATCCGATACTATTATACAACAATTTGAGATTCAACAATGCTATAGATGCCATATTCAAGTACTTAAGAATAGTTTCAAGGATTCTATGACGTACAACCAAGAATATACAAAGTTTCAAGCTATTCAAAATATTTTTCAGACAAATTTAAGGCTGCTAGGACCTTTTGGACACACAAACCAAAAAAATACATCTAAGTCACTATTGTAACAATAAAATAGTCAAACAAATATCAAAATAAATCCAAACAGCCCATTAGACACGTATTGGGAGAACTTACAACTTTATAGAGTTTGTTCCAAGCTAGTTCAAGATGGAGAATAGTCTAAAAGAATACCACCAAATACATGCAAAATCAAACAATGCAGAAAAAAACTATTTTTAGTTCACGTTTTCATGTAATGAAAACAAAACACCCAATTTCATTTGGAAAACTCAAACTTCATCAGTTGTATTCAAGATGGATTACCAATTATGGACATTTCATAAACACACTACCTGACTCACAAATTATTCTACTTTATATTCATATCCACTATCAATCAATCAAACTAAAATAATAAAAAATCATAAAAAGTAAATACAATGTAACTAGATGGAATAGAATTTACGTTGTGTGGGGCAACAAAATAGGGCTTTTCCATCGGAGATCCAAATTTCAACTCAAACTTTGATTTCAAAAATAGAGAAAAAAATGAGATGGAAATAGTATAACTACTTCTGATGCTTCTTACTTGTTGATTCTTGATTGATCAATTGGGAGTCAAAAGGGTCCCTCTTATAGCTATACTTGACGGGCGTTGCAACAACTCTCAATTGAGGCTACAAGAATTCAAATTTAGAATTGTTTGGAAACCCAAATCACAAAGAGACATAAAGGGACCAAATTGAAATAAGAGAAAACATAAACTTTAGACTGATGTGAATAGAGAAAAAGTTATTTGAAGGTGAAGGACTTGGAACCACTAGATTTAAGAAATAACAACCTCAAATCCGATGGTTCTTCACTCCCCCACCTTTTACAGAAGAGGTGGTGGTAGATAAGAGTTTTCTCGCTTTATTTTGAGAATAAAAAAGTTATGATAGAGATAAATAAAGTGACAGAGAATATAAAAGAGAGAAAAATATAGGTGAAAAGATAGGACCACCAAAATTTTTCATTATTTGGTGGTCATAGGGCTGATCAGTGTTTGAAAAGATTGAAAGAAATGAAAGGAAAAAAGGCAGTCATCATTAGGTTTGGTTGATGACTAGTTTGTTTGGAATGATGGGGAAGATGGTAAAGGATTAGGTGACTTTGGTTGGGTTAAATGAGTATCGGGCCGGGTTCATGGCACTTTAAATTGTGATGGGCATATCTTGTGCTAGACAGGGTTAGTTTTAGTTCAATTTAATGGGATGAAAGTTAATTTAAAAAAATTGGCTCAAGTGGGTAAATGAATTAACCGGATTTTCCCAAAGTCATTTCAATTAACTATTTCATCGGTGCTTATTTTATTATAATTAATTTTCTTGAAAGTGTACGTGTATATATACACACACACATGTAAACACGCGTGCACAATTTTAAATATGTACATATATTATATTTAAAATACATTTGGCTATAATTCAAAATTAAACAAATAAAAAATAAAAAATAAAATAGAGTAAATTTGTAAAAAAAATAATAATATAGCAAGGATTATATTAAGATGCTAACATATATTTATTCATTCATTTTAGAAGAAGTAGTGGAATGATGATAAAAAAAGTATATTTATGTTTGAGTAAATTTAAAAGATGTGATATTAGTATTTTAATATTAAAGATGAGAAAAAAATATCATTTTCAAACTGTTAATGTTAAAATAAGAAAATATATTTTACAAAAATGTTCAAGAATCCTAAGCATTGAGAAATTAATTTTATGAAAATAGAGAGCCAAAATTGGATGTCAACATTTGTCCCTCTTAGATAAAATATGATGAAGAGAGTCTTTGGGAGAAGACATTGACATAAACTAATTTTGTCTTGACTTGTGAATAGGACTGATTCTGGGAAGGCTACACCTTAAGGGTGGAACAGTGAAGTTAGAATAGGAACGATTGTGATTATGAATTCGATTGAACCCTCATTTTTGAGTCACTTACATGTCTCAAGTTTTACGAGAATCTAGTCGATGTAGTTCAAAAATTATGTCATGCAAAATTTTTGAGAGGATCTCAAAATTTGTCCCAATTTTCGATTTATGATGGAACTTGAATATAAGAATAGATTTGTGAAAAGATTTAAAGTTACATGAGAATTTACGAATTTTGAGTCGAGTTGAGTTCTTGATCATTGATGCTGCTAGGGATGCTTGACATTCTTCTAGCTTTGCCTAGTTCACTGCTTAGAGATAGTTCCATGTTTGTGCTAAGTTTCCTACAAAACTTAAACTAGATAAAGAAATTAGTACCTAAATAGTCAATGCATTCAGTGAACTAATGAAATAACGCCTTGGGAATTACTTTATGTGAATGTGGTCTTGCAAGCTAGAAACAAAGCTTATGCAAAATAAAGTTTTAGGCGATGATTCATGAGAATGATGATGCCTTAAACCAAGTAAATTATAAAGATGAGGCATTTTCAGCCAACTGATTGATGGATAGGGGATTTTCCCTAAGCCAAGGATTTATGAAAAATAACTTTCACAAGTAGTGGATTTCTATAAAGCATTTATTTGGTGCATCCATAAGTTTTTATGAAGTTATCAGAAAGCTATTATGTAGTGCATTTGAAAGAAATTGTACGATGCTGTAGAAGAAATTAAAAGTCATGCATAGTGAAAAATGACTTAAAGTGATTGTGTAGTGCCTTAGAAGTAAATGAAATCCATGCATAGTGCAAAATAACATAAAGCTATTATGCAGTGCTTTAAAAGAAAATAAAAACCATGCATATTGTAAAATAACTTAAAGCGATTGTACAGTGTATTTGTGCCCATACAAAAGCCATTAAATCCATATGCAATGCATTTTAAAATATATTAAAGCATTTGTGTGCATATGTGGTGCATTTTATAGCATATATGTAAAGTAATTGAAAGCCATGCATTTTGCATTTTAAAGTAATTTAAAGCGATTGTTCAATGCGTTTGTGCTTATACAGAGCCATTAAAGCCATGTCCAATGCATTTTAACATATTTTAAAGTATTTGTGCAGTGCATGTGCGGTGCATGTTAGAGCATATATGCAAAGAAATTTAAAGAAATGTATTGTGCCTATAAAGCATTTGAAAACACTTGTGCAGTATATTAAAAGTCATCTATATTGACTAGCCAGAAGTCATGTGCACTGCGTTTGGAATCTTTATAAAATCTTCATCATTTAATCGATATTACTATAAAGGCATAATTTCTCCTAAATATTTTAAGAGAAATTCAAATCATTTGATGTGTAATCCTTACAAGACTGCAAATGTTATTAACTTTTGGCTTTATTATTCTTCAAACCATGTACTCAAAGAAAATTTATAAGTTTGGGGGGTGGTTTATTTGTGTTGACTTTGAAGGCCTGGTTGTTGATACTTCGTGCTTCCAGCTTTGTTTGGACTCATAATCTCATCTATTCCAATCTTCGCCAATAGATAATAAGAAAATGTTTGATTGAAAATTATTTTAAATAGAAGATAAACAAGAGTAATAAATAACTTGAAAAATAAAATATGCAAATATGCATAGTGGTTAAAAAGAAATTCTGCCAATTATTTGAACCGTGACATACAATGAAACAATACAAATGTCCTTTATCCAAAGAGAATGTCCTTTTTTTCAACTATTTGGTTGAAACCACACTGTTCAATATCTCTTGACGTTTTCTCAATCATTTCTCTAAATGATGCCCTTAAAAACTATCTCAGTTTTGATTTGAGAGATGATGATATTCCAAAACTGAGCCTTGTATAGACTGCCTACGTATCCTTCATGAGAATCAGGCCAAGAGTAGTTCATAAAATATATTTTATAAAATTAAAAACTAATGATCGAACCCTCCGCGGGTTGCCTACGTATCCCACAGAAATCAGGCTGAACGTAGTTCATTACACATGAAATAAGAAAAGGAAATAGAATTTTTCTTCTAATATGACCAAGGCCGATGTGGGACGCCTACGTATACTCCAAGGAATTTAGGTCAACTGTAGTTTGCATTACAGGTAAAGAGGGTCATTTGAGAAATTTCTACTTAAAAGACCAAACCCTGCGTGGGTTTTCTACATATTTACCTTTGGGAACTAGGTCATTCGTAGTTTCATTACATAGAAAAAATAACATTACATAAGAAATAAATAAAGGCTTCTAGACATAGTATCTCTTAACAGCATCTGCATTGATATCTTTCGACCATACTTCACCATCCATTTCTGCTACGATTAATGCTCCCCTTGTCAATACTCGATGAATTATGTAAGGCCCTTGCCAGTTAGGTGTGAAATTTCGTTAGCTTCATTTTGGTGTGGATATATATGCTTTAACACCAATTATCTCGATTTAAATTATCTCAGTCTTACCTTTTTGTTGAAAGCTTTGGCCATTCTATGTTGATAAAGTTGCCCATGTCAAACTGTGTTTATCCTCTTTTCATCAATTAGCATCAATTGTTAATACTAATTTTGAACCCATTTAGAATCACTTAACTCAGCTTTTGAATGATTCTCAAAGATGGTATCTCAACTTCTGTGGGTAAAACTGCTTCCATTCTATAAACTAAAAGATAAGGTGTCGCTCTAGTAGAAGTCCTAATAGTGGTGCAATAGCCAAGGAGGGCAAAAGCAAATTCTCATGCCAATACTTTTAGTTGTGAATCATCTTCTGTAATATCCATTTGATATTTTTGTTGGCAGCCTCAACTACTCTATTCATCTGAGGACATTAAGGGGTGGAATTACAATGAGCATCCTTAAACTCCTCACATATCTCATGCATCAAGACACTATTGAGATTAGCTCCATTATCTTTTATAATCAACTCAGGAACTCCAAATAGATAAATAATGTTATTGCAAATAAAATATATCACCACTTTCTTTGTCACAAACTTGTATGAAGAGCTTCTACCCATTTGGTGAAATAATTAATGGCTACCAAGATGAATCTATGTATATTTGATGCAGCTGGCTCAATAGACTGATGATATCCATGCCAAGATGTAAATGGCCAAGGAGAACTCGTCACATTGAGTTCATTTGGTGACACATGAATCAGATTACCATTAATCTTATATTGATGATATTTCCGCACAAAGCAAATTCAATCTGTTTCTATTGTAATCCAAAAATAGCCATCTCAAATAATCCTCTTTTCCAAAACAAAACCATTCATATGTGGCCCAAACATACCCCTATGTATTTCTTTGACTAACCTAATCGCCTCCTGAGAGTCAATGCACCTTAACAATCCAAAATAATCCTCCTATAAAGGACTTCTCCATTTAGGAACAAGTGATTTTCTAATCTTCAATGTGTTCTCTCCTAAATACTAGTCATGCCCTCTGGATATCTCCCTTCTTGAGATACCTATTAATATTATTGTACTAGGGTTTGTCATCCAATTCTGTATCTACATGAAGATAGTATGTTAGTTTTTTCTATACATTCACCTTGATAGGATATATAAAATTCTTATCAGGATGTTGAATCATAGAGGACAAGGTGGCCAATCCATCTGCTAACTCATTTTAAGTTCTCACAAAATGTTTAAATTTAACCTTGATGAACTTCTTGTACAACTCTTTCACGCACTCTAAATATGGAAACAACTTTACATTCTTGACACTTGATTCACCTTGTAGTTGATTGACCACTAAATCTGAATCCCCTATAACCAAAGATTTCTATATGTTCATATCAACAACCATTCTAAGACCAAGAATGCAAGCCTCATACTTTGCCTTATTGTTAGTGGATGGAAACCTAAGATTTTTTGAGATCTGATAATTCTAGCCCGATTTTGAAATTAGTACTTCCACAATACCTACTCCTTTGAAGTTTGCACCCCCATCAAAGAACATTCTCAAACCTGGATATTCTTCTAAAATGACTTCTCCAATAAATAGGACTTCTTCATCTGGAAAATAAGTTTAAGAGGTTTGTACCCTTCATCTTCAGAGTTTTCAGCAAGATGGTCTACTAACGCTTGTTCTTTGACCACCTTTTGAGTAACATAAATAATGAAAAATTCACTTAGCAGAATTTGCCACTTTGCTAGATAACCGATAGGCATGGGATTCTGAAAGATATACTTGATCGGATCCATCCTATAGATGAGAAAAATGGTATACACACACATGTAATGCCTTAACTTTTGTACAACCCAAGTCAAGGCACAACATGTACGTTCCAATAATGTATACCAAGCTTCATAAGGTGTGAACTTCTTGCTCAAGTAATATATAGCTTGTAACTTCTTCCCGATTTCATTATCTTGTCCTAAAATATATCCAAATACATTTTTCGATATACACAAATATAGAAACAATGGCCTTCCGATTTCTGAGGGCACAAAAATTGGTGGATTAGACAAATACTCCATGATTCTTTCAAAAACTTTCTGGCAATCTTCTGCCCACTTGGTAGCAACATCCTTTCTCAGCATCTTGAATATCGATTCACAAATCACCATGGATTGTGCAATAAACCAACTGATGTATTTAAGTCGAGCTAGGAAACTCATCATGTCCTTTCGACATCTTGGAGGAGGCAAGTCTTAGATATCCTTTAATTTTGATGGATTCATTTCTATGCCTTTCCTACTCATGATGAAACTCAATAGATTTCCATTGGGGACACCAGAGCGCACTTCATAGGGTTTAATTTTACATCGTACTGCCTCAACCTGCTAAAAAACTTTTTCAAATCTACCAAGTGATCTGAGGTCTTTAGCAACTTGATAATGACATCATCTAGATAGACTTCAATCTCCTTGTGGATCATGTCATGAAAAATGATATTCATGGCCCTCATGTAAGTTGCCCTAGTGTTCTAGAGTCCAAAGGCATCATCCAATAATAATATACTCCCCAAGGTGTGATGAATGCAGTTTTCTCAACATTTTTTTAATTTATCAGAATCTGGTGGTATCCCATGAAGCAATAAACAAATGATTGCAACTCATGTTTTGCATAATTATCTATGAGTATGTGAATATTTGGGAGAGGGAAATCATCCTTTGGACTGGCCTTGTTGAAATCTTGATAATCAACGCATACTCTGATTTTTTCCTCTTTCTTTGGCACGGGTACAATATTGGCTAACCAAGTGGGATACTTCTTGAATCGGATGACGTTGGCATCAAATTAATTAAAAACTTCCTCGTTGACTTTCAAACTCAAATTGGGCTTCATCTTTCTAAGATTTTTCTTTATGGGAGGACAAGATGGATTAGTTTCCAACCTATGTGAAACAATGTGTTCTTAGACCTGACATATCATCATAGGACTATGCAAATATATCTATATATTGCATCAACAGATCAACCAATTCTTTTCTTTGTGAAGGAGTCAAATAAACACTAATCCTTGTTTATCTTATGAGTTTAGAGCTTACCAAGTTTATTGTCTCAGTTCCATCAAAATTTGGTCTTCCCTTATTTTAAAAATGTTCAAATTCTTTCATTAACTTTTCAGAAAATAGATCTTCTTCATATTCTCTGAAGTCTTGTTCACTATTTGGAATTGTTTTGCTTGTTTCATTGCATGTCACATTCATAGTATGGGAATATTTATTAGTTTACTTGCTGAAAAGGGAAAAAGAGAAAATAAATTAAGATGATTTGAAATAAGAGCAGCAAAAACATAGTTTGGATTTGACATTTAAGCTTTCAAAAGTGGAGGCAATACACATAAATTCATAAACATGATTCAAGCCTCACTTTGAATCATGCTGTTTCATTAATACTAATACAATTATCTACCAAGATTCTCGTAGGACCAAGGATTGGGTACAAGTCCAATTGTACAAAGTGTCTCTAGGTTAAGCATCCCAGATAGTTAAGGTCTCTATGCAATCCTCCAAAATCATATTGCACTCAGATTTTTCTTCAGTAATGAACAAGTTTTTGTGTCCTTCCATGAGGTCTTTTTTAGCATCTTTCTCTGGTACTTGGGCAACAAATGCTTTGGCAAATGACTGATCCAGGAGTAGGACATGCTTTGGTAGCGGTTGTCACCTTTTCTTTTGAGATTAGCCAATGAGACTTCTTCAAGAGTGGGCTCATATCAAGACCAAAAGTTCCTTTCTATCCAAACAATTGATCTGGCTCTAGTATTCCATCCAAGTTCACACTAAGACCACGACTAGGCACAAAAACATTCTTCAGCATTTCTAAGGCCACCATCATAAGTACCCGTGCCAACTTTAACCTTTCTACCTGAGTAGTACACATGTTTTTTTTAACATGAAAAATAGATCCATCTATATTTTCCATGCGTTCAATAATAGGGACTGAGTTTTCATGCCAGATAGAATTGTTTTTCTCTCTATAAATCACAATCTCATGATAATCCCAAATAAATTTCAAAGTCTGGTATAGGATAGAAGGGACTGTGCTAGCATTATAAATCCATGGTCTTTCGAGTAACAAATTGTAACTAGTAGATATGTCCAACACTTGGAATTCTACTATAAACTCCACAGGTCCAATTTGTAGCACTAAATCAATTTCTCCAATCACTCCTCTTTGAGTCCCATAAAAACCTTTAACCCTTATAGTACTTTAACGTACTTTCTTGATGTCAATTCCCAAAGCTTGAAGGGTAGTAAAAGGACAAATATTAAAAGTTGAGCCATTGTCAATAAGAACTTTAGAAATAAACTTATCCCTTCACCTGATAGTGATGTTCAATGCTCTATTATGCCCCAAGCCTTCGGGAGACAACTTATTTTCATGAAAAAAGATTGTATTAGCTTCTAGAACTTGTCCCACTAGAGGTGAAAAATTCTCGCTAGTTTTATCTATAGGCACATAAGCTTCATTAAGTACCTTCACCAAAGCTCTCCTATGAGTTACAAAATTCATCAATAATGATAATAAGAAGATTTGAGCAAAAGTTTTCTTTAATTGTTCCACAATAGAACACTTCTCAGTTGGCATTTTCCTTTAGAATTCCTCTACCTCATCCTCTGTCATAACTATTTTTGACTATTTTCCTTATTATGCTCTCCTTGTATAACTCTTTCAGGGGCATAACAATGACGAAATCTTGTCATTCCCATAGCAGCAGCTTCTACAACCAATTTTCCTTTTCCTTTGCCCCTTGCATCAATTGAGTAATTCTAAGAAACTGCTTTAGTGTTTGATGGTGTTTAAACAACTAAGGTTGTGATAGTATCTCTGGGAATAATAACTACTGCTTCAACTGATGCTCGCATCTGAACTATAATTATAGGTGCGACAAAAGCTGATGTTTCAACTTTTTCTTTATCACTAATTGATACAATAGTTTCTTCCAAATTACATTCTTTATCGATAGTGACCATGTTTACATGGGCACCCCCATGATTTGGAAAGGGATTATTCTTCATATTGGGGGGAGCTTCTTTGAGATGAATAACTTCTTCTTTGATTAGTGACACAATCTTATCCTTGAGAGTAAGACAATTCTCAGCGTCATGCCCAGCAACCCCCGAGTGCTAAGCACAATGCTTTGTCCTATTATACCATCCAAGAAGGGGATTGAGAATTCTACCTTAGATCGGCTAGAGTACTTCTACAGTTCTTAATCTTTCGTATAGTTTGGATAAGGGTTCAGCTAAAGGTGTATATGTTTTGGTTAGGCTTTTTTTATAGTTTAGGAAAGGTTTGGGTCAATTTAGAGGATAATTTTATTGTTGGTAGTGGGTTTGAGATAATAGGTAGGTTAATATTGTGGCAGGTTTTGATAGGCTGGTGCTCGAGGTGGGAAATATGCTGGTTGGGTGGCATAAACTAGATGTGGGGTAAGTAAGGGTTGGTAATATGGGTGAAGAGTTCAGTCCTATTGGTTATAGTAGGAAGGTTGGGGTGGTGAATTTTTATATGGTAACATTTGGTTTGGTCTTTTCTCTTAAATGGTTTTGACAGTGGAATCTCCATCTTTCTTCTTTTTATTCGCTCCCCTAGTTGGATCAGACCTCATTACCTTAATTGTTTCTTGTAAGGCTGCCAGATTTGTGATTATCCTAGTTTTAATACCTTCTTCAATGAATTCTCCTATCTTAACAACCTCGAAGAACTTTTGCACAACCACACTTATCATCTTGTCATAATATGTCATATTTTTTTAAGATTACACAAAAAGCGAGGTCATATCACTTTCGGCCATCAGAGGTTGAACTTTTGCGAAGTCTGCTCTCCATTACATGGCATATTATTTAAAGGACTCTATTAATTTCTTCTCTATCTTCATCAAGTGGAACCGATCTGGGATGACTTTAGTGTTAAACCTGGACCTATCCATAAATTCTTGTGCCAAGGCATTCTAACTATGCCTTTTTTATGGATTTGGTTTGTGTACCAATCTAAATCTTCTCCTATAAAACTTTTTATAAACAAATTCATCCTAATGGCCTCATCCTTCCGCACTCCAACTAGGTTGTCATAATATAACCTTAAATGTGCTCGAGTATTTCCTTTTTCATCAAACATATCAAACTTCAGCACCTTATACCCTGTAGGCAACTCAATATCTGGATGAGCATATAAATCTTCACACTCAAGCCCTTCTCATCCTTTATGTTGTTGGATGCTTCTGAAGGCTTTCTTTAAACTGTGAATCTCCTTTGCTATATTATTATATGCTTTTTGACCTTACTTCTTTTTCCACCTCCTCATAAGGATTAACTTCTTGTGCGGTTTGAATTGGGATAGTGAAAAGTTGAGTTCCCACAACATATACTTGTGGCACATATTACGTGTTAAAAATTACAACATGTGCCTCTGATATATATGGGGTCGTTTGGTGATTTCGGATGACTGGTGTAGTTTGGTCAAGTGGGATATTTTGGGTATGTAGATCTTGGGTAAACAAAGTTCCGGTAAGTGGAGCTTAAGGAATGTATGGAGTAGTGAAGGGTAATGGGTTTGTTTATTATGAGAATACTTATTGTGGGTTATTTTCTTGTGGGTTAGTGGGAGATTTGGGAAAAATTGGGTTGCTTTGGTGGAGTGAAGGATTTGGTGGGAAGTGTTAAGAGGCGGGAGAGTAAAAACGTAGAAAGAAGATAGAATAGTGGTATTTGTTCCATGTTCAGTAGGTAGAGCATTCATGCTAATGGACCGTTTGGTAAGGTTCCAAAGTTGATCAATCTAACTTTGCATGTCAGCCATTTTTTACATCATAGAGCTATATGTTCATCATGTAGGGCTGCATTTCTCCCCCAAAGTCTCACGTTCACCTCTTAGGACGGTGACAAGTCCTAACCCTTCAAGTGTACCTGAATTAGTCATGTTGGCATTTGATCGTGCTTTTGATCTTATAAAGTATGAGTGATCAGTCAGTTTATAGTCAACACAAATCAACCATTAGGAGAATAAATTAAAATAATGAAAACTTTCAAATGAAAGAAATATATTAATATAGGCAAATAATTTGCATAAATAAAATAACTCACAATTAAGCAAACAACATTTGAAAAGAAAGAAAAGCATGTATCATGTTGCAAACAAATCACATAATAAAAAGAAAATTCAATAATCAAAACGCATCCTATTAAGCACGGGACTTCTATTGTGCCAAGAGGTGGGTCTATGCATCAAATAGTTGAGATTATGAAAATTGATCCAAGATTTAATTAATGACATTGATCAAGTTTGGATTTAGAAAATGAGAAACAAACCACTTCATTTAAATATCATCATTAGACCATTACATTGATTTCAAAAACATAAAGAGAGTACATGATAATAAAAGGGAAATCATAGCCAAAGAATAAAGAGAGTACATGATAATAAAAGAGAAACCCTAGCCACTAAATTATGTCTTCATGCTCCAAAGTGTGCCAAGGATCCGAGAATGACTTGTTCCTAAATTTTAGGGGGATGACAAAGTGGTTAATCAGGATACCATGTGCCTACTCTGTTTCTTCAAGATCTTCAAATCCAACAGCTTGTCCTTGGCGATTAAAGCTTACCTCCTGTATATCCGCTGATAACCATATATAATACTCTGGAGTATAGTAAGCTTTCTCATTAAGCACATCTATTGTCATCAGATTTCCCCACTCTCGA
This sequence comes from Capsicum annuum, assembly GCF_002878395.1. NCBI lineage: Eukaryota > Viridiplantae > Streptophyta > Magnoliopsida > Solanales > Solanaceae > Capsicum > Capsicum annuum. The sequence continues at coordinate 111,848,762 of NC_061117.1, forward strand.
AGAAACTTTATTGCTCTAGAAATCTCAAAAAGTGGCCTAAAATCAACCTTAAATCTGCTTATATCTGAATGAAGTGGAATGACTTCATGTCATCCAAATTGCCGAAGCACTTGTGAGGGATCATATGATTGAAGACTTTTTTAGCCAATAATCTCAATACAGTATTGCCGTATGGCCCCTAATGATGGAAACATGAGGTGACAACCATAGGTACCTCCATTAGATTTGATTGCCCATGAGCACCCTCACGTATGCATACCAATTATTTGTAAAAATAGGAACAACAAATTCTGCCATCCTTTGTACATGAGAGTCGATCTTATTGGGTATGCTAAAGAGCATGTCGATCATGGCATTACATCAATAGAAATGTTCTATAGCCTAAATCCGAAGAAGGAGATTGCACCCTTTAAAGAACCTTCTTCCTCCAGCATATTTGGATAATGCCCTCATCATTTCTGTTACAATCATTAGAACGAGTGTAACTCCTACATTGTCAGCCCCATAAAAAAGTACCCAAACTATGGAGCGAAGGCAAGTATTAGTTCTTCCATGCTCCAAAGAAAATACAAGAGTGCCTAGTAAAGCAATAGTAAAAGAGATAGGGCATTTCTTTCTCCAAAGCTCAGCAGAGCAAGAGAATTCCCTGCTAAAGACTTCGATACCATCCTTGCGACCAAATATTTCATACAAGTAGTCAAGAGAAATCCAATCATGGTCCATACATGCAAGCTTGAGGTTGTTTCTAAGCCCAAGAAGATGTAAGAATTTCTTTCCTAACTTTTTGCGAGGTAAGATCATACCCCGTCCTGGATACTTTAAATTGGTAAATCCACTAATTTCTTCAATTGTGGGAGTCAATTCAAAATTCTTGAACTTAAACACGACTCTAGTGAGCCCCCAAAATTTGAGCAATGCTTTGAGTATATGCCTATTAGAAGGGATGTAAATCAATGAAGTCAAGAAACCCAAAGTACTTCTAATCTCGAATCAGTGATCCATATTGATGTTCTCCCACCATCTACTTAGCTTAAGTGGCATGCACATAACTATTTGAGTGTTGAAAAAATTAGGGAAGTTATCTATTCTAGCAACCTACAAGAAGACAACATAAGCAAATGATTTTCAAAACTTGATTTGGTCAAATTTTAACTTAGATCAATTTATCATTGTCTCTGTACATAATATGAGGGTGTTCATTAGGCCGTGAACTCTTTTGACATATGGGCGTTTTTTAAATTCATGGAATGACACCATGGGTCAAACCACCTAGGACTTATGCATGCATGTCTTAAATCAAGGGTGGAAATGCTCTATCTTAAGTTTTTCAAAGATTTGGGTAGACACAGACTTGGATTTCCTATACGATAAGGCATGTGGTCCCACAACAGTAAAACTCTCACTTACCCCATGTATGTGCCGACTCTCTAAAATAGGTGATTTGAAATAATTTTGAAAAAGTGTAATGTACAATCCTCGTGTACAACGTGTGTGTGTCAATTTTTCAAAGTGGGGGAAGTATGAACAGAATGCCAATTTATACAAACAGTAAAAAAATAAATAATTTATGTCAAATAATAGCAAATAAATAATTTATGCCACACAAACATGATAAAACTAGATAATTAGGGTGAAACAGATAACAAATATATATAAAAAATCTTAATTATCAACCTAAGTTTGTTATGGTTAAGAACCTAATAGTTCCCTTGTGAAGTCGCCAAGCTATTAATCCCATTATAACACCGGTCAAACTGAGGTACAATATATTGGAGAACTTCTAATTAGAATTTAAGAAAGTCGCTACCTAATTAATTTTATGGCGAATTAGGACACCTATTATAAGCTAAGTGATTAAAACAGATAAAGACTTGATTTTAGGTCTACAAACTTAAAATTCTAGGTAAGGGTTCTAATTAATCTAAAGGGAATGGATTAGGCACACTAAAGGATCCACTAACTACAGTTAACTAGCCAACTTAGATTAGGTAAGAAAAGCAAATGCTATGTTAAGAAAGATAAAGGCTAGGTGCAAAATATATATATCTTACTATAACATACGCTAGATATTTTATAAGAAAAAATAAAAATCAAAACATCCTCAATGTAAAATTTACTTATAAAAATTACTGAAATAACTTTTTATAAAATCTCTTAACAATGATTCAATTATTTCAAATGGTTTCACAAAAGGCTTTTAATTAATAATAAAAAATAAATAAAATAAAGTAAAATAATTTATTCTAAAAGATGACCCTTTGCTTTTCTTTTAATCAAATTTTAGAAAATAAGTCAATTACCCTACACTAAATGAATAGATAAAATACATGGTTGTTTAAATGTATGATGGCTTTAGAATTTATTATTTCATTATGATACGTCTAAACATAGATAAATAAAATATTTTTTTGCCATTAGAAATCCTAAAAAAAGGCTTGCGAAGGGTCATCTTTTATTTGAAATTGATTGGAAAAAAATGAAATCTGATTCAACATATCCAAAATTAGCAAAGATGATTTTTCGAGTTTAACGATAATAAGTCCGTCTACCTCAAAACTTATAGTTTGACTATTTCGACATTAGTAACTAACAAGAAACTAATTTTATCCTAAAATAAGTCACTATTCTGTATTAAAGAAGTATTAAAGAATTCTAATAAACTCGGTCTTTATTCTAAAATAAATATATATTAACTTACTAATTTTTTACCTTTTAACAATACATATTATTTACTGGAGTGTAATGATTATGCTAAGTTTAAATCTAGTGGGCGAGAAGGGAATAAATAAATTTTTCTATCGAATTTAAAAAGTCACACTAATTAAAATAAAACCATATAAAACACAAATTTTAAATAATAATGGAAAAAATATTAAACAACAATAATAATAAGCGTGTACAAAAGAAGAACAAAGTTTGAAAAAAAATGATGAAGAACTAGACTACTAGACGGAGATAGGTAATGCATTTATTATTTCACTTCTTTGATTTGGACAGAGATAGAGTCAAAGTCATGAGACCCCAAATGTGCTACCAAGTTTACATGAGACAAAGAAAAAATAAGGATTAGAAAGGAGCTAAATATAGGAATAGATTAATGAAAGCACATGAACACTCAAATATTGAATCATAAACTATTACGACTAGTGCTGGAATGTTTGAATATAATTCATACCTTAGCACAATTTTAAGAAATAATCCTAAAATTATAGAAATCTATAACCACATACGTGAATCTAGAAATAAAACAACAACAACAACAACAACAACAATAATATTAATATTGATATTAATAATAATAATAATAATAATAATAATAATAATATCATGACTTATATCTCATAAACAATGTCTAACTTAACAACTACATCAAATTCTAGATAAGACAATAAGACTTCTTACAATTTTAATCCAATAAGAACTGCATTTGACCCTTACACGTTAAAACATACATGAATAAAACCAAACTTCGAAAGAGCTCATGACCAAAAATCAAAATAGTGATCACTTTGGGACTATTCAAATTAACTGAAAACCTTAAGACAAATACACCCATATTTGTACAAGCCAAATCTAGTCATTCAAGCCAACCATTTCCCTTACATTTCAAATATCACTCCATATTAAAGGGAAAAAAAGCAAGGCATGAAATAACGGGAGTTCAAAACTAATTAGAATATACTTTGGAACCAACTTAGTAAGGCTTCTAATAAACTCTTTAGGTCAAACTTAGCGAGGACTTCATTAAAGAATCTTTAATCTAAAGAACTCATACGGACAACCATAAGTTGAAACAAACTAAAATGGAACAAGCTTTAAATGATTTTGCAGAGAATAAACAGCAGCACTGCAATAAAGCTAGAAAAACACATAGCTTACATAGTCACATAACCCAAAATAAAAGAGAAGGGAGGAGACGGAGATAAAATAAGAGGAGTGGCTCGTACCTTATTGGACTTAAAAAGTAAATAAATAAGTGACAAATGCAGCTACACGTCCTATGAATCCTAAACACTATTTATGTGAACAGGCTAACTAATTCATTTAAGCGATTTAAAATGAAATGCTAGGTTTATGAAAAAAGATAAATTTTAATTCTAAAGTCAGTCCAACCTATATTTTCAAAAGACAAAGAAGCTATGTACAATATTGAAAAAGATAAGGCGAGATGATTTATGTACTTTTAGAACTCAATCGGCAAGAATAGAACGAGAAGGTGACTGAAATAATGTATGCATTGGCAACAACAAATTTTTGAAGAAAAACAACTACAATCTTGTTAAAATATCAGAATAGCAGGGAAAATGAAGAACTTTGTATCATTGTCCATATATGGATACAAAATAGTCAGGTTTATTCAAAACAAACTCATATTTCAAACTCAAATTAGGGAAAACGGTCAACAACTTAAAACAAGATGAACACATGCATATACACTTATTTACAGACCCATACATGAAATGCCTTTGTAGAACAAGGAATTATGTTTTTACCCGTAGAATTAAAGGAAAACAATAATGTCAACAACTGTGCAGCATTTCAAACCATTTCACTAGCTGTTTTTTTTATCAAAAGGTAGCAAGATACTTCAAGAAAGAATTTTGAGTGAACAACCAAGTTTCTTAAATGAATATATATATATATATATATATATATATATATATATATATTCATCATGAAAAATTGAGTTAAAAGGAATCATAGCAGCCCCTCCATTTAATCTGCTACTATTATACAAACCTTCCAACAACATGTAAGGATCTCAAGCCAAATCATTAGTCCCACCTTAAAGTTTAAAGCTTATAAAACCTTTCCCGGGCTATCTTAGAAGTTAAAAATTCCTATCAAGTGTGCAATCAATTCGAGACACAACAAAGCTATTGATGCCATATTCAAGTACTCAAGACTATACAAAGTTTCAAGGATTCTATGATGGACAATCAAGACTATACAAAGTTTCATGTTATTCAAAACATTATTCGGACAAATTTAAGGCTGCCAAGACCTTGTGAACACACAAACCAACCAAAAACACATCTAAGTCATTGTTACAATGACAACGCCCAAGCACATACGTAAGTGTAAGTGGTCTACCAAGTAGTAAAGTGGCCTTCAAGAAAGCTGAATATCGATCCTACATGGACGTGTTAAACAACTATCCAGTTTCAGTTTAACAAATAGAGATAAAGTAACCAAGAAGAGTGCTGAATAATTGTAAACAAAAGTAAAAGAAATAATGGGTAAAATAAAGTCTTGGAACAATAAATGGATTAAATCCCAGGGTTAAAGCACTTTTAACGATAATACTATGTTATTGAGCTTTATTCGTTAACTTGCTTATCTTTTTTGTTGATTCATGGGGTTAACTGTATGATCATGGTCTCCCGACCTCTCACTGTTTACCTAATTTGGACATTACAACTTCATCGTTGAGCGGAGATGTAATAATCCAATTAAGTTATTGAAGCTATCATTCTACATTTGAATCAAGTAAGTCATCTAAGTACATTCCTGTCCTAGATGCTAGGTTCAATTCTTTATTTCATAAAAGAATAAAAACCCAAGCTTTGTTTATTCCCATGTTCTATCTCCCTATTTTCTCTCCCGAGATCACAAGGGTAACAATAGATATATTTTTCGGGTGATCAATCCTTCAAATAATTAAATCAAGAAGATACAAATAACCAATAATGATAAGCAAAATTAAACAAAATTAATTCAAAACAATAGTACTCATGTTCTTGACTTTAACCCCTGAAGGAGAGTTTTTAGCCGATAATGTTCATAATCACGATCCAAATAATTGAATACATGTTATGAATAATTAAAAGCTAAATAAAGAATTAAAAACCTAATAAGAAGTAGCAGCCTCCTCAAAATAATCCACTACGTAACAAGTGTCCCTCGAATTGTCCACACCATCCAAGAATTCTCTACTGCTTCAAGAATTTGTCCAAGATTGTCCAAGAATTTTCCAAGCTTCTAATGTGTACAATGTAATATATATTTATAGTGGACTTATACCTAATCCATATAGGAGTAGTACAATTTAATATATATCTAGTGGAAAAATACCTAACCTACATAGGATAGTACAATGTCACGTGATCCCAAAATATTCCCACCAGATTCCCACATGAGAAATATATTATATTATTATTGTGCATAATCTCTATCCGTGTCGGCAAAGAATTGAATTTTTGGTCGTGCATGAACAACCCATCGCGATGTGTTGCGCATCTCATTGGATTCCACGATGTGGCGCATTGGTCATAGCATTGATGGACTGGTGCATCGCATCGCTATCGTGTTGGCTCACTGGAATTAGCCTCCAAAATTTGGGTTAAGTATTGAACGACCCTCCTTTTCCCCATGCCTTTCGTAGTGTATTTTTAATGAATTTCAAGCCTTTTTATCATCAATATATCACTATATTCAGGTCACAAATATTCCTACATCATCACACACCACATGTTAGAGATCAAAACAACACAATATCCTCAACGATGAATCAAAACAAGAGCTAAAAAAAGGCTAATTCACAATGATCACTTTTATGTTTCGATCTTGACTTAATCAAATTGAGCTTTCCACATTACAAACAAATTATTGCACATATAATTACACATTTAAACCATTCGGAATAAATTAAACACATTAGAATCTAACGAAACCAACTAGATAAACACCTAGCTCAAGCTAGTAACACTAGTTTTTCAGGTTGAACTCTAAATGACTCAATTAAGTACAAACTTGTTTGGAAAACACGTTGAACATTGTAATCACATACTTGGACACTTAGATGCTCATTTATATCATATTAACACATAAATCACATGAATTATCCTCAAAACAAGGCTAAATAAGCTAGAATAGTAACACTAGAGTGCATAAATACACCCAACATCACCACCCCACATATAAATCCTTGTTCGTTCTCGAACAACTCTTTACTCTAAGAATCATAAGTTGAGGAGACTCTACACTTCTACTAAATTTAAGACACTCAAGCTCCACAATGACTACATGAAATGGAAGTTTCTAAACTAAGCATGTTATTTACACAATTGATAGCTCATGAACACTACTCCAAAACATCCTAACCTCAAGAATTGACTCACCTAAGTGGCAAACTCATGCTTATCATTCAATCAAGGAAATCATATAAATCACCCAATATATGCCCCTCATAACAAGAGAGTTACCCATAATCACTAACAATAAATGCATTTTAAAACATAATGGACACAAGAATCAAATTACGCTCACTCTCACCATGAATTCACAAGTTATACATAATGAACCATAGGCTTTCCCTTAGTGTAGTGCTCCACTAATATCAGAATGATAAAACTTACGATCAAATAGGTCTTTTTCGGGTTTTAATATAGGCTAAGAAATGGGTAGGAACTATTCAGGAATAATGAATAACCTCTCTAAGCGCTTTAATACACTACATTATACATTTAGAACCAATCTCAAACAACCAATTTACACTATTTTTATTTACCCATATCTTTTGTTTTGTCCCATGTCTTTTAAGCATTTTCACAAACACAGTGGAAGTATTGTTTATTACCACATGAATAAATTTTTTTTCTTTTTCTTTTTCACAACCATGGTAATATTTCTAGCTCAATTTCTATCACACCCAATCACTACACATTAATTATCAACACCAATAATTATTACCTTGGGGCATTAATTTCACCATTCTTCTCTTATTTTTCAAATTTGTTACTAAATCAATTTTACACTAAAGCTCACTGGAGCTTTTGGATCAAATTAAGGTCTGTCAAAGAAGGGATTAGGCTACTTATGCGGCTGTCAAAGAAAAATCTGAAGGCTCAACGAGGTGTACTAGAATTATGCACAAATGGTAGGTAAATAGAAGGTATAGAACTAGGCTATTAAAGAAATGCCTAAATTATCTCCTAAACCCATATTCTTTATTTCTCTTTGCACAAACACCAGGCAAGTTCTATACATCATATGCAACAAGGACTACAAAATACTCACATCAGACATGGCACATGCTTGCTCACATAGGATCATCATAGAATCTCAACCAAACAATAAATTTTAAGCCACAAATACAATAGTCGTAATCATGAGCCTAGGAGTATCAAAAGTAGTAATTCACACAATTCAACATGCTTATACAACTAAAACACTTGATTTATGTAATAAAAAATAGCACCAACTCAAATATATTGCACAAAAAAAATAATTTAAATTAGCCCAAAATTGGATATTTCCCCACCCCACACTTAAAAATCTACTTTGTCCTTAAAGTGTACTTAAACGTAAGAGATAGAAATACTCCATGAGGCCTCTAGGCCTAGCAAGTAGCATCTTCACATATCAAGGGGGTCCGTGGACCCCACACTCGATCTTTGCCATTCTCCTTAGCTTAATTTTTTGGTACTCAAACCTCCCATCAACATGTGACTTAACAGAAACAAAAACTATGTGAAATAAAAATTAAAAACTAAAAATAAAAATATACCTTTCTTGGGTTGCCTCCCAAGAAGTGCCTGATTTAATGTTGCGACATGACCTAATCATGCTTTTTCATCCACATTGAGGATATGAATTTCACTCCCAACTTTGCATCCATCTTCTTGGCCTGCTCATAAGGGGGTGGTACAAAGACTAAGAAATTGAGTAATGGATGGTGCATGGTAAAACACTCGGCCTTAAAGTGAGGTGTGTTTTTATGTTGCTTGACTAGTGCAAAATAAAAAATATACGATTCTTGTTCCTCATCTTCACACTCTTCCACTATTTTAGATGATTCCATAAACAAGACATCATCTAAACGTAATGTACAAAAGTTCTTTAAGTGAGGCCTAACCAATCCCACTTATAAATTTACACTATCAATAACACACTCACTCTTATTCACCTTCTCAATTTGAGTCTCAAGATAAAGATGACAACTGGGTGGCTGCAATTTTTATGTTTTTCTTTACCTCTGTAGAGATGGTGGTGATGGTATTTCCTGAACATGTTCAACAACTTCATAGTTCGAGTACTCGGACTTCCTCAAATTATCTGCAACAGCTTGGGGAGTCAACTTTATATCTACCTCCTTTGTTGACTTTTGAGCATTGCCCCCAAACATGACTGAATCAGGATTAAAACTACACATATCTGCAGAATGATACATATTGCCACAAACCACACACCAACTTGTGGTATGCTACACAGGTCACAAACAAGAAGGTACCCTCTAAATACTTGGATCAAAATCTGGACAAAAAGCCTTATGGTGGGTCCTCCACAAAAATGACAAGAATTATCATCCCGCAAAAATCATCTATCCAAGACTTACATCTTAAGAAGAGTGTGAGAAAAATAGAAATAAAGAAAAATAAATAGAGACTAAAAAAACAAAAACTATTTATAACTCAATATAGAAAAACTAAAAATAAGATAGTTGCCAATTCAATTCCCCGGCAATAGTGCTAAAAATTTGATAGCGCCCAAGCGCATACTCAAGTGTACATGGTCTACCAAGTAGTAAAGTGGCCTTAAAGAAAGCCGAATATAGATCCTACAGGAACTTGTGTTAAACAACTATCCAATTCTAGTTTAACAAATTGAGATAAAGTAACCAAGAAGAGTGTTGGATAACTGCAAACTAAAGTAAAGCAAAAAATGTGTAAAATAAAGTCTTGGAACAATCAATGGATTAAAGCCCAAGGTTAAATCACTTTTAAAAATCATACTATATTATTGAACTTCATTCGTTAACTTGATTATCTTGGTTGTTGATTCGTAGGGTTAATTACATAATCATGGTCTCCCGACCTCTAATCGTTTACCTGATTTGGACATTAAACTACATTATTGAGCGGGGATGTAATAATCCAATTAAGTTATTAAAGCTATAATCCTATGTTTGAATCAAGTAATACATCTAAGTACATTCCTGTCTTAGATGCTAAGTTCAATTCTTTAATTCATAAAAGAATAAAAACCCAAACTTTGTTTATTCTCATGTTCTATCTCCCTATTCCCTCTTTCAAGATCACAAGGGTGACAATAGATATATTTTTTGAGTGATTAATCCATCAAATAATTAAATCAAGAAGAAAAAAACAACCAATAATGAAAAGAAAAATTAAACAAAATTAATCAAAACAATAGTACTTATGTTCTTGGCTTTAACCCCTGAAAAAGGGTTTTTAGTCGACAATATTCATAATCACGATTCAAATAATTGAATACATATTATGAATAATTAAAAGATAAATAAAGAATTAAAAACCTAATAAGAAGTAGTAGCCTCCTCAAAATAATCCACTACGTAACATATGTCCCTCGAACTGTCCACACCGTTCAAGAATTCTCCACCGCTTTAAGAATTCGTCCAAGATTGTCCAGGATTGTCCAAGATTCCAATGTGTACAATATAATAATACTTATAGTAGACCTATACCTAAACCATATAGGAGTAGTATAATTTAATATATATCTGGTGGACAAATACCTAACCTATATATGATTGTACAATGTCACGTGATCCCAAAATATTCCCACCAGATTCCCTCAAAATTCTCACATGAGAAATATATTATATTATTATTATGCATAATCTCTATCCGTGTTGACAAAGAATTGAATTTGGTCGTGCATGGACAACCCATCGTGACTCTTTGCTCATCTCATCAGCTTCCCTAATATGGCGCATTGGTCATAGCATTTCTGGACTGGTGCGTCGCATCGCTATTGCGTTGGCTGACTGTAATTAGCCTCCAAAATTCTAGTTAAGTGTTGAACATCCCTCCTTTTTCCCATGCCTTTTAGTGTATTTTTAATGAGTTTCAAGCCTTTTTATCATAAATATATCACTATATTCAGCTCACAAAGCTTCCTACATCATCAAACACTGCATATTAGAGATTAAAACAACACAGTATCTCAACGATTAATCAAAACAAGAGCTAAAATAAGGCTAATTCGCAATGATCTTCACTTTATGTTCCAACTCTTGACTTAATCAAATTGAGGTTTGCACATTTCAAACAAGTTATTCCACATATAATTACACATTTAAATCATTTGCAACAAATTAAACATATTAGAATCCAACGAAACCGACTAGACACACACCTAGTTCAAGCTAGTAACACTAGTTTTCTGGGTTGAACTCTAAATGACTCAATTTAGTAAAAACTTGTTTGGAAAACACGTTGAACATTATAATCACATACTTAGACACTTGGATGCTACTTATATTATATTAACACATAAAGCATACAAATTATCCTTAAAACAAGGATAAATAAGCTTGAATAGTAACGCTAGAGTGCATAAATATACCCAATATCATACAACATTAAAGCAGCCAAACCGACATAAAAATAAACCCAAACAGCCCACTAGACGCATATCAGGAGAACTTAAAGCTTTATGGATTTTTTTCCAGGATGGTTCGAGATGGCAAAGTCTAAAAGCATACTACCAAGTATATGTGAAAACAAATAATGCAGAAAAAAAACTATTTCCAAATTCACATTTCCAAGTAATAAAAACAAAACACCCAATTTTATTTGGACAACTCAAACTTTATTTGTTGTATTCAAGCTGGATTAAAACTTATGGACACTTTACAAACACACTACCCGAAGTGATCAAAATCGAGAGTCCACACATTATTTTACTTCATATTCATATCCACTATCAACCAACCAAACTCAAATGATAAAAAATTAATAAAAATTAAATACAATATAACTAGATGGGATAGAATTTACCTCATGTGGGGCAATGAACTAGGTCTTTTCCATTGGAGATCCAAATTCAAACTTAAACATTGATTTTGAAAAGAGAGTGAAAAAATAAGATGGAAATAGTATTACTTCTTCTGATGCTTCTTACTTGGAGATTCTTGATCAATCAATTGGGAGTCCAAAGGCTCCTTTTTAAAGCTACAATTGAGGGGCGTTGCAACAACTCTCTATAGAGTTCCCAATAATTCAAATTTTAAATTCATGAAAAACTCAAATCTCAGAGAGACGCAAAGGGACCAAATTAGAAGAAGAGAAAGCATGAACTTCAGATTGATGTGAATAGGTTAAAATTTGTTTGAAGGTGAGAGACTTGGAACCATTGAATTTAAGGAATAACAACCTTAAATTCAATGGTTCTTCACTCCTCCCGCCTTTTATAGAAGTGGCAGTGGTAGATAAGAGCTTTCTAGCTCTATTTAAGATGACAAAGGTTATGATAGAGATGAGTAAAGTGACAAAGTGTATAAAAGAGAGAAAAAGTGGAGGTGAAAAGATAAAACCACTGAAATTCAACATTATCAAGTGGTCATAGAGTTGATCGGTGTTTACAAAGATGAAAGTAACTGAGGTAGTCGTCATTGGGTTTGGTTGTTGTCTGGTTTGTTTGGAACGATGGGGAAAAGAGTAAAGGATTAAGGGACTTTGGTTAGATTAAATGAGTATTGGATCGGGTTTGAGGTACATTAAATTGTGCTATGCATAATTGTGCTAGACAGGGTTGGTCTTAGTTATATTTTAAAGGGTTAATAGTTAATTTTTAAAAACTAGCCCAAGTGGCTAAATGAATTAATCCAATTCTCCCAAATCGATTTCTGTTAACTATTTCAATGATACTTATTTTATTCTAATTATTTTTCTCAAAAGTGTATATATATGTGTATGTATATATATATACACACGAAAACACACGTGCACGATTTTAAATATGTGCATATATTGTATTTAAAATACATTTGGCTATAATTCAAAGTTAAATAAATAAAAATAAAAAATAAAATAAGTAAATTTATAAAATATATAATAATATAGAAAGGATTATATTAATTTGCTAACATATATTTATTTATTCATTTTAGAAGAAGTAGTGGAATGATAATATAAAATTTATTTCTTTATTTATTTTTTGAGTAAATTTACAAGATATGATATTAGTATTTTAATAGTAAAGATGAGAAAATATCATTTTCAAACTGTTAATGTTAAAATAAGAAAATATATTTTGCAAAAATGTTCAAGAATCCTAAGCATCGAGAAATTAATTTTATGAAAAAAGAGAGCCAAAATTAGGTGTCAACAGGACCCTCCCCACATTCCGCCCTTTTTTGAATTATTCAGTCTTGCAATATTTATTGAATACAAAGAAGAAAATGTATTTTGAAATCTCTTAATCATTTTGTGGCGCTGGGCGTGGCTGAACTATATATGATGGCGAGCTAATGCACATGGAAGAAACTTAGATAAAAGAATACGTTCTTGCTTCACTTTTTTTTTAAGAAATCTCGACCAGTGAGAAGAATTGTTTGGATGAAGCCAAAAAGAAGGTGACCCACTTGATTCCCCCAGCGAATGATCTTCGCTTCATAAGAACAATAAAAACCACCATCTCACTCTTTCCTTTCTTCGGTGCTACCATTTTTTTTATAAGGGATGGAGTATATAATAACCTTTTTTTAGGATGCCCGGGAACAACTCCTAGGTTAATTAAGGAGAAAATGTTGGAACCTCATGGGTAAGGATAGGATAATGAAATTGATAGAGAAATTCATTGACCTAAATAGGATAGGAGAATTGATAAGGGGAATAAAGATGATGATTGTGATCATACTGAGAAATAGAAGAATTACATATGAGTACAACTATTGTTTGGAGAAAGTGAAAAAATGTGATCTTTATTGTATTATATAACAAACACTAATACCTTAATTGAATTGGTGAAGATCAAATCTATTTATTAAAGTGCTTATCCGATTGTTCAAGACATCTCTTTTCAACCGAGAAACAAAACAAGATCATTTCATTATATTTTTAGGAAAATAGTGAAGTATATTCCATTAGTAATGAAAAAAAGGTAGAGGGGATCCATATATGTTGTTCAGGTTGATTAGAAGGTGCAGAAATAACTAGAACTAAATACAAAAAGTATGGAAAAACATCTCATAATGTACTTAACCAATAAATAGATTATTCTCCTGTAGAAGTATATACTCGTTATGAAATCTGAGGTGTCAAACTGTGGATTTCATATAGTTAAAAAGGGGTACATGCTATATCCAAAACATATAAAATATAGTAAATATCATAAAGGAAAATATAGCAGGGTTTGCAAATTGGATGGTACACAACTTGGTTTTGGAAGATATGCCACTCAAAGTTGTAGAGATAGCTGTCTTTCATATCAAGCTATTGAACCACTGCATTGTGATATAATTAGAAACTTCCATCATGCTATGAGTAGACAATTTTGAAGAAATGGTAAGATATGAGTAAGTGTTCTCATAGATATCCTAATTATCAAGAAACCTACAAAAGTAAGAATGGAAAGAGAAAAAAGAAATCCTATCGGTTAGATTGCTGTTATTTCCAGGGACAAATCCTATTTGAAATGGATGATATGAGTTTGTCAAATGCTCGACAAGCCGCTACATTAGTGGTGCATAAACTATGTTTGTCAACCAAGTTTGTTCAATGGCCATAAGCTTATTAATCTGATCCAAGTTGGTACACACCAATTCTATTTCATCAGATTGAAAGAGCCTTCAATCACTATAATCCCTTTCTTTGAAAAGAAATTGTATAAATTCTATCTCTTTTGATGCTATTCTTTTCGTTGGTCAACAACCAATGAAAGTGTTTTGTACTTATTTACTACTCGTATAGGAAAGGTGTAAGAAATTTAGTCTCTCTTTTTAAGAGTAGAGCAGTTAATAAATGAACCAAACTAAATGGTTGTTCTAGAATGGCTATTCCACACAGTTGCTCTTTGTGATACAGCAGAACCATGAAAATTAGGATCTTAAGATGCAACAACACCTATAATGCAAGGAATAACAGACTGACATTATGATGTCTTTTCCTTCGTTATTCTCATTTTTGTTTTTGTATCATGGATCTTGGGTCACGTTTTATGGCATTTACACTATAAAAAAATCCAATCCCACAAAGGATTGTTCATATAACTACTATCGATATTCTTTGGAACATATTTCCAAATATCATCCCAATGTTCATTACTATACCATCATATGATTTTTTTTTAATCAATGGATGAGGTAGTAGTAGATCCATCCATTACTATAAAAGCTATTGTACATCAATGGTATCGGAGTGTGCCTCTTCACGAGGGTGATTAAAGTAAAATAAAATGCCTTAAAGTATAATAGGGTTTGTGAAGCATTTTACTTACCAATAATCTCCCATTTTTGCCATCAAGAGACATTAATAACTATAGCATGCCAGAAATGCAGAGTTGAGGTTGTTAGACCTATACCCCAAAATGCTCCAAGCATAGGACCCTATGGTTCCATTCTTGTTGTTGTTGGAGGTACACATACCTCTTTTTTATGTAAAACGATATATGAGAAATAGTTAACCAACTTACAATGTATGATAATGGCACTGAAGTAGTGAATATAGTGGAACCATAGCAATGGTATACAAATTTAGACCTAATGGCTGGCTTAGTAACCTTTCAAAATGGGGAATCCCCATTCCCAATAACCACGGTAGTAGTTATAGAACTACTGGGTTGGAGAGGAGCAAAAATCCACTTGACTTGTTGGAAAGGACAACCTGTTATTTCAGCTTCTTTTTCTTCTCTTTAGGGATGGAGGTCCTACGGTAGGTAATAGCAAGCACAAACAAGTTGAAAAAAGGGGACCTGCGCTTCTACTCCTCTAACAAGGAGGCATTTTTGTGAGAAGCAAGAGATGTCATGAATGATGGGAGGTCATAAAGAATTGAACTATTTATATTGTGATCCTATGATCGATATAGCATATAGACTATCTTATTCATTATTTTATTTTATTTCTGAAAAAAGAGTAACTCAACTTCTCAGCTAGAGTTGGTGGTGGGACCTGTTGGCATAATGCATGCTGTAACATGGGAATTTGAGGTTGGGAGAACTACCTAATTAAAGAAAAATAGTGTTGTTTCTAAGGATAGGCGTAGAGAGATTTTTGTAGGGAAACTTACAAGTACAGTATAAGAGATGGTAAGTGTCGACCCTACCTTATTAGTATTCGGACTATAACATTTCCGATGAATAATCACTCACTTTTGATAGTTATAAGATTCCAAAAGATGATTTAGAATTGGGTCAATCACTTTTATTAAAAGTCAACAATAGAGTGATTTTACCAACAAAGAGCTATATATGTTTTATTGTAATATTTGTTGATGTACCTCATAGTTAGGTTTTACCCTCTTTAGGTATCAAATATGATAATGTACCTATTCATTTAAATTATACCTCTATTTTTGTACAATGAGAATAAGTTTACTAAGGTCAATGCAGTGAGATTTATGGAACTAATCATGCCTTTATGTTGATTATTGTAGAAGTTGTTACTAGGAAAGATTATGGGTCTCAAATATCCAATCAATTAACCCCATAAAGCAAGGAAGCCTAGGCAAAATTAAAATAGAAGGTTAACGAAAGCCATTAAATTAAGGGCTTCACTCGCTCTCTTTATCTAACACACATTTAGTGGACAACGAGTGGAATGCATAATCCCCTTTAGAGATAGGGGTGAGTACTATATGATCTCATAAGTAAAGTACGAAACGAGCCTTGTCTATGAAGCAGAGTGACCTAATCTTGCTTGCTTTGGGTGAAGCTTCTAGCTCTAATTAATAGGAATTTAGATATATAAAAAATACTATCGACCATTACAAGTGATATCAAATCCACGATATAGAAAGGCGAGCATCCCTTATAGCAATAGCAAATGGCCTACTCATAGCCTATCAATATGTCAGTTAATATCGGTAGGGGTCTTCTTGCCTAATGGTGGCAGCCCAACATAGATAATGATAGTCAAACCAAATATTTACACAGTCTTTGCATACTTGCTTTGCATACTAGCATAGAAGAATTTGAATCCGCTGGCTCAGATGAGTGGCTCTTGGATTTATAAACATATCTATGTTCTTACTTTTTCACTACCAAAGAGTAGGCAGCTTTGGATGCTTACGAAGATATGTCTTTGGTAAGGATATGATTAGCATATGCTTTCTCGGATGCTACTTAGAATAGAGATAGTCAGATTTTAACTTGAGAATATTATAGCACTATAAAATAAGGACATTCTGATTGACCCGATTGGCTCTTGTTCTGGTTTGGTGAAAAGGTGAATGCACAAATCTTTCGACAAGGTTGTTGTACCAGGGAGCTAAAATCAAAACCCTCTGTTAGGTAGCTTAGCTTTCTTTTTTTTCAATCTATATTAGATCCTTCATTACTTTTTTATCAATAACTTTTAACTTTCCTTTAGCTTCTATTTTTTCCTAGTCCACGCCAAATCAGAGTAGTCAGTGTGTCTGCTCTATCATTATTTGATAAAATGGATATTGTATGAGAGGTTAGGAAGTATGGACTTTGCTAAAAAGGGTTTATCTGTGTCCGAGAAAGGTCTTTTTTCTTTATTGTTTCACTGCTTGACTAGGTTTACTTTGCAATAAAGAAAAGGAATCTACGTAGTAGAAAAAAGAAGAGGTCAAGCTATAGGTACAAGCAGGTAAGATGTAGTTAGTTACTTCTTTATCTTTTTCTTGTCATTAGATTAGAAGTCACAGGCGATGCCTTCTTCCTTGTGTAGTTGGCCTTGCCTGTTAGTGTGGAAGTGCATAAAGTAGGCTCATTCTTTGATTTGTAAAGATCATATAGTAACCAAAGGTAGTCCATTTGTTATATTTATAGAATCTTATATAACAACACAACCATGGCCTTATTAATCTAGAGACTTTAGCAATAGTATAAGTAGACCTTTCAAGGGTATAAGTAGACATTAGTCTTGCTGGTTCAGGCGGTAAGGCCTTGGGTAAGCTTGAGTTAGCCTGTTAGGATGAATTTAGGTAGTGGATGTATCTTTTATTTTGAAGTGTCTTAGTTCATAGCTATCTAAGTGTAGCATTGAGGTAAAGAGAGCGCTAGCTAGGCGGAGTATCCTTTCGAAACTATTTTTTTTCCGTTCTCGCTTTGCTATCCAATCCACTAAACTATCAGTATTGAGATAAGTTCAGAATATTGGTTGAGCATAGACTAGTCTGTTCAGGTAGGCCCAAGTTTGCTAAAGCTAAAAAATGGAACTTAGCTTCACACTGATTACATCAGAATTGAAATCCTCAACTTTAAATACAAAGCAAGCTGGAACGGGCTTTCTTTAGCTACTATAGTGTACATACGCTGAGAATCGAACCATAGTTAAAGTTGATAGATGGATAAATCTTGATGTATAAGCTATAACCAACATAAACCATATGAGCTACATGGAGTCCAAAGTATAACCCACATTGGGGAGAGCCGTTCTATCCTTGCCATCGGAGTAGGACTATCGATATCAAATCCATACAAACTAGTGATCACTATATAAATCAGCCTCAGGGTCACTCCTACGGGGGCACATAGTTCTAGGGAAGTAAGGTCACTTTATACCTCCCACTCGGTGCTAATGATTTCTCCCGGACTTAGCTCAGATCATTTCAAAGACAATCCACAACAAAATATTTCAGTAATATATAAATATACATCGGGAGCCATCATGCTTCCCATCTATCAAAATCAACCACGTTGTGGATTTCTTTCACACTCGAGTTCAAAACAACTCCATTAAGACCAAAAGGTCAAATCATTCAAAATATCTCAAATATTCAACATCAACGTGCTTATAACACATACTTTCTAAAAGAAACATAAATTCCAATGGGTATTCACTACCCAAATATGAAAATCCTGATAAATATCATTCAAGATTCATGCTTTATATCTCCACACATGTAAATTCATCTTTCAAAATCATAAACATCAAGATTTCATAATAATCATCATATGATATGGGTTCATGCTTCAAATTAGTAAAAATCAAATAAAAATCATGCGTTTGTAAAGAAAATTACTTTTGAGCACAAGAACGAAAGAGAGTTCTTGTTGAAAAATCCCACATACCTTGAATGATGAACTTTAGATCGATACTCATTTTTGAGATGTTAATCGTGCCTTTGAATGATGGTTCTTGGAGTTCTTGAACTAGGAACTTGGAATCTTGAATAAATTTGCAGAATTAATGGTGAACTTTGGAGGTTCTTGAAGTTGGATGTAGGAGCTTAGGGTTTTTTTTTTGAGAAAAAACATATAATGCTTCTAATAGGCTTTAATATAGGGTTTGGATGGATTTTGGGTGAGGGGGAATGACTAAAACTCCCCTAAAAATCAAATAATTCTCTAATCTGTCCTTTGGTGGACTGTTTTGATAGTCTGAAGTAGATCAACTATAACGTTTTACTCCGATATCCAAATTAGATGAAACTAATTTCATTAGAAAGAGGACTCTCATATATTTCCGTTGATATATAGTATCTCATCCAGATCATTGTGTACGAGGATTTATGATCGTTTGAAGTTGGCCCTAAAATTCACTTTTGATAGGCTGAAGTAGATCGATCATAACTTTTTGTTCCGATAGACAAATTGAATGAAACCAATTTCATTGGAAAGAGGAATGACAGAGCTTTCCGTTGATATATAGTAGATTACCTAGATAATTATGTACAAGGAGTTATGATCGTTTAAAGTTGGAGCAAAAATACGCCAGGCCTCAGTACTTTTTCCTGCACGTTTTGCTGTTCACTACTATTTACGGTTCGATCGGAATGTTCATAACTCGTCGCTCGGGTGCCCGTTTTGGATGATCCACATATTGTTCGAAAGCTTATTCGATACTCTACGTAATAGTGGGTCATAATCTAAGACATTCCACATGGAAAATTTATAATTCATTCTAGAAGATAGAACCCAACACGTTTACGCACAAAATTTCAACAAAAAATTTGTTGGGGTATTACATCATCCACACCTTGGAAAAATTCATCCTCGAATGATGCTAGACATGCCAAGATTAGATAGGGAATAGATCATACAGCTGAAACCATTCGTTAGACTCATCACCACATCGTTTCTCA
Source organism: Capsicum annuum (assembly GCF_002878395.1). Classification (NCBI taxonomy): domain Eukaryota; kingdom Viridiplantae; phylum Streptophyta; class Magnoliopsida; order Solanales; family Solanaceae; genus Capsicum; species Capsicum annuum. The sequence goes on from NC_061117.1 coordinate 111,868,741, forward strand.
CTCCGAATGCAACATAGAATGCATAAATTCAAGAAACTACAGCTGAACACATAATAAATGACAGCTGAACTGCTGCAACTTTTATCAAAATTGCATGATTTAGGAAAGAACGGTACCTTCGGCTTGATCAGAGTTCACAGAAAGTAGGTGCGGGTACTTGGATCGCATATCTGCCTCAGCTTCCCAAGTTGCACCCTCAACAGATTGGTTTCGCCACAACACCTTGACCAAGGGAACTTCTTTGTTCCTTAGTTTTTGAACACTGAAATCAAGAATCTCAATAGGAATCTCATCAAAAGAAATATTTTCTTGAATGTCAGCACTCACAGAGGAATCCACTACCACAACATCGCTAATATGCTTTCTAAGCATCGAGACATAGAATATTGGATGAACAGAGGACAACTCGGAAGGAAACTCAACCTCATAAGCTACCTTACCAACACAGCTAAGAATTTTGTAAGGACCAACATAACGGGGACTAAGCTTCCCCTTCTTTCCGAATCTCTTCACCCCCCTCATGGGTGAAATTTTCAGATACACTAGGTCACCAACTTCAAACTCAAGGTCTCTCCTTCTAACATCCGCATATGACTTTTGACGACTTTGCACAGTTTTCAACCTTTCCCTAATCAACTTAACTTTTTCCATAGCCTTAAATACCAAATCAGGACCACTCTCAGCCACTTCACCCACCTCGAACCAACCTATGGGTGATCTGCACTTCCTCTTATATAAGGCTTCATACGGAGCCATGCCAATACTAGAGTGAAAACTGTTATTGTAAGCAAACTCTATCAACGGTAAGTGATCATCCCAACTTTCCTTAAAGTCAAGTGCACGAGCTCTCAACATATCCTCTAAGGTCTGGATGGTCCGCTCAGCCTGACCATCGGTCTACAGATGAAAAGCAGAACTCAAAAGCACTTGGGTACCAAGACACTTCTGAAAAACTTTCCAAACTTGCGAAGTGAACTGAGTACCCCTATCTAAAATGATAGACAAGGGAACTCCATGCAGTCTAAATAGCTCTCAGATACACAAGAATGAGCAGACTTAGTCAACCTATCAACCACAACCCAAATGGAATCATGATGGTGTCGGGAATGAGGTAAACCAATCACGAAGTCCATATTTATCTCTTCCCACTTCCATGTGGGAATACTAAACTCTTGCATCATACTACTAGGTCTTTGGTGTTCAACCTTAACCTGTCGGCATGTTGCACACTTAGCTACAAACGCTGCTATATCTTTCTTCGTGACACTCCACCAATAGATTTCCCGCAAGTCTTGGTACATCTTGGTGGCACCAGGATGAATAGAATATCGCGCCCCGTGCGCTTCATCCATAATCCTCTATCTCAGATTATCAATATTTGGGACATATAATCTACCCTGCAATCTAAACAGACCATATCCCCCTTGGGAGAAAACCTCTACTTTTTGGTCCTTGACTGACTCCTTCAGTCTGACCAAACTAGCATCTAAGTATTGCTTTTCCTTTATTTCTGAAACCAAGGAGGATTCGAAACTACTCTGAACCCCTATGCTACCTTTAGTAGAGTCAAACAACCTAACCCTCAATCTAGCCAAATGATGTACATCACGAGCCAACTCTTTCTTACCTTCTACCACATGCAAAAACTACCCATGGACACTCTACTTAGGGCATCCGCCACAACATTGGCCTTGCCCGGATGGTACAGCACAGTCATATCATAGTCCTTTAACAATTCTAACCATAGTATCTGCCTAAGATTTAATTCTCTCTAGGTAAACACATACTGAAGACTCTTATGATCAGTGAAAACATCAACATGGACACCATACAAATAATGTCTCCAGATTTTCAAAGCAAACACAACAGCAGCCAACTTAAGGTCACGGGTGGGGTAATTTTTCTCATGGGGTTTCAACTGTCTAGAAGCATAAGCTATCACCTTACCCTTATGCATCAATACGCAACCCAACCCAACTCTCGAAGCATCACAGTACACCACAAAACTAACAACACCATCAGGTAAAGTCAAAATAAGGGTTGAAGTAAGTTGAGTCTTCAACTCCTGAAAACTCTTCTCATAAGATTCGGACCATAAGAACTTCACTTTCTTTTGGGTCAACCGAGTCATAGAAGATGCTATAGAGGAAAAACCCTCAACAAAACGCCAGCTAAACCCAAGAAACTTTGGATATCGGTCAGAGAAATAGGTTTAGGCCAATTTCTAACAGCTTTGGTCTTTTGGGGATCAACTCTAATAACATCGAAAGAAATGATATGACCTAGAAAAGTAACTGACCTTATCCAAAACTCACACTTACTAAACTTGGCAAACAACCTGTGATCTCTAAGGGTTTGCAAGATAGTTCAGAGATGATCAGAATGTTCATCCTCACTACGGGAGTACACCACTATATCATCGATGAACACTATGACAAATATATCCAGATATGGTCTGAACACTCGATTCATAAGGTCCATGAAAGCTACTAGGGCATTAGTTAACCCGAAAGACATAACAAGAATCTCAAAATTCCCATAACGAGTTTGAAAAATGGTTTTCGGGATGTCACACTCCCTAACTTTGAGTTGATGATAGCCGGAATAAAGGTCTATCTTTGAGAAATAAATTGCACCTTACAATTGGTCAAACAAATCATCTATTCTCAGAAGGGGGTACTTATTTTTTATGGTGACTTTATTTAGTTGGCGGTAATCAATGCACATACACAAAGAGCCATTTTTATTTCTCACAACCAACACAGGAGCACCCCAAGGAGAAACACTGGGCCTTATGAAACCCTTATCTAGTAGATCTTTGAGTTGCTCTTTCGACTCCTCAAGTTCTGCAGGGGCCATACGGTAAGGAGAAATAGAAATGGGCTGAGTATCGAGAAGAATATCAATCCCAAACTCTATCTCTCTATCAGGAGGTATCCCTGGAAGATCATCCGAAAAGACATCAAAAAACTCATTGACGACATTAACATACTGGAGAGTTGGAGTCTCCGACTTAGTGTCTTTGATTCTAACCAAATGGTAAATGCACCCCTTGGAAATAAGCTTTCTAGCTTTGAGGTAAGAGATAAAATGACATTTAGGTGACACAGAATTCCCAGACCACTCAAACATGGATGCACCCAAAAACTGAAACTTGGCCACTCGGGTCTGATAATCAATAGAGGCATAAGAAGAATACAGCCAGTCCATACCTAGAATCACATTAAAATCTACCATGTCTAACTCAATCAGATCAGCCAACAAGACTCAATAAAGAATGGTAACAGGACACTTTTTATACACTTTCTGGGCAACAATCGAATCACCCAATGGGGTAGAAACTAGGATAGGATCAGGAATAAACTCAGGACTCATTTCAAAATTCATATCAATTAAAGGTGTAACATATGAGAAACTGGATCCAGGATCTAACAAAGCATACACATCAAACTGAAATATACGAAGCATACCAGTAACAACATTGGGAGAGTCCTCCTGTTCCTGGAGGGATAGTAAAGGATAAAATCTATTCTGGTGCTGCCCACTAGCATTGCTAGAAGAGGCGCCCTGAGCTGGGGCTGGGCGAGTCGCTGGAACTGGAGCACTAACAGTCTGAGTCTGGGTCTGAAGGCGATAGTCACGATGCCCTTGTCTATCCTATGGACAATCTCTAACTCTGTGACCCATGTCACCACACCGGAAACAACCCCTCTTCTCACCCTAACACTCACCCGAATGAGCCCTACCATACTTAGGACACAGGGGATGATTTGGCTTACTGCCAGCACTGTACTGGGACCTGGATGCATATGACCTGCTACCTTGCTCCTGCCTACCTCTAGGCATGGGAGAACTAGCAGATGATGGTGCTGGCATAGATGAACGATCCTGATACTGAGGGCGACTCCCTCCCTGCGATTTAGTCTGACCCTGTCCGTGCTGCTCAAACCTAGCTCTCTTATTCCCTCTCATTCTATCTCTCTCCTTAATCTTGTTTGCTTCAATCTCTTGGGCATGAGTCATCAGCCTAGAAAGATTCATCTCACTATTCAGCATAGCAGACCTACACTTCTTAAAAACATAACTAGATACTCCAGTCACAAACTTACTCATACTAGCTCGATTATCGGCCACTAAGTCAGGAGCATACTTGGCCAACTGATTGAACTTTAGACAGTACTCCCTAACAGTCATAGAGCCCTGTCGTAGTTTCATAAACTCTTCCACCTATGCCTCCCTCATGTCCAAAGGGAAAAACTTATCTAGGAATGCATCCTGGAACTCTTGCTAAGTTGTAGGGATAGCTCCCTCACCTCTACCTTTCCTCCAAGCAACAATCCAGTCATAAGAAAGGTCTTTCAACCTATATGCAGCCAACTCCACACTATGTTCCTCAGATACATGCATCACCTGAGTAATTTTCCGCACCTCCTCTAAAAAAAACCGTGGATCCTCATCAGAGTTGGACCCATAGAATTCCAACAGATTTATCCGTATGAAGTCATGGATCCTGGCAGCAGCTGAATCACCTCCCTGCTACTGTGGAGTCGGGGCTGGGTTGGCCTGAATATTTATAGTAACAGTTTGGGCTAGTGCCTGAAAGGCTGCTCGAAATTAAGCATGAGACACGTTTTCATTCAATGGGTCAGCGGGTTGAGGTTGCTGACCATCATTATTTCTTCTCGCTCGATGTAGAGGCATATTTCTAAAAGAGGAGAGAATGAATTAATAGTAGAGAGACACTTTAAGTATGACAAACTTCTGAAAGAAAGAATCACACTTTTTCCTAAAACGTCTTGTAGACTCTTGCTCATAGATGTGGTACGCTACACACCGATGATCAAGAATCTACTTAACATGGCTTGTCAGACTCCCTAGGACACCTTAAAACCTTAGGCTCTGATACCAAGTTTGTAACGCCCCAAAAAATAGGTCCCAAAGCATCAGATGATGCTTGAGGCTACGAGTAGCCCCAAGCTAAACCTTTGAGCCATTTTCATTCAGTTCAACACAAATCAATGGGGTTTCCATAAATAACCCTCAAATATCAACAGAGTAATCATCATCCAAGAATAAAAGAATTTTAGAAAGATAACAAAATAGGACTTATTAGTCAACTCCCAACATCTATACTAGTCTAACAAGCCTTTAAGAAAATCAATAAAACCAGCGAGCCATTGAGACATGCCCCAACTGACTCATACTCAGTTATCAAATGTAAATAATTCCGTGAAACCAACATCAGACATCACATCCTTAGAACATAAGGACTCACCATAATAGAGGATATAGAACAGCATGGCCGAAGAATCACTGTCGAACCTGGAACTAAGCACCTGAACCTACATTCTGAGAAAATGTAGCCCATATCCGAAGATGTGGATCAGTACCATGGAAAGGAACCGAGTATATGGGGTGTATATAGTTGTATAAACATCATCATCATAAATATTTATAAGAAATATCCAGGATATATGAAAGACTTACACAGCTCGAAGAAAATCATCATAATCATGAGAGGATAAAATAAGTACAATAACACATGTGAGTCATCATATAATTTGTCAATCACTTTCAGTTCATCAAGAATATCAATTCTCATAATGTAAATATCATTTAAATCTTTCGAAAGAATAACTTTCACAATTCCAATTTCAAATCACTTCACCATTCACCATGGACGCAAGGAAACACACACACACTTGCAGATCCTATAACCGACATAAACCATGTGAGCTACAAGGAGTCCAATGTACAACCCACATTGGGGAGAGCCATCCTATCCTTTCCATCGGAGTAGGACTATCGATATTAAATCCACACAAACTAGTGATCACTATATAAATCATCCTCAGGCTTACTCCCATGGGGGCACGTAGTTCTAGGGAAGTAAGGTCACTTTATACCTCCCACTCAGTGCTAAAGATTTCTCTCGGACTTAGCTCAGATCATTTCAAAGACAATCCACAACAAAACAATTTTAGTAATATATAAATATACATTGGGAGCCATCATGCTTCTCATCTATCAAAATCAACCACGTTGTGGATTTCTTTCACACTTGAGTTCAAAATAACTCCATTAAGACCAAAAGGTCATGTAATTTAAAATATCTCAAATATTCAACATCAGCATGCTTATAACACACACTTTCTCAAAAAAGCACAATTTCCAATGAGGATTCACTACCCAAATATCAAAATCATGATAAATATCATTCATGATTCATGCTTTATATCTCCACACATGTAAATTCATCTTTCAAAATCATAGTCATCAAGATTTCATAATAATCATCATAAGATATAGGTTCATGCTTCAAATTCATAAAAATCAAATAAAAATCATGCCTTTGTATAGAAAATTACTTTTGGGCACAAGAATGAAAGAGAGTTCTTGTTGAAAAACCCCACATACCTTGAATGATGAACTTTTAATCGATACTCATTTTTGAGATGTTAATCGTGCCTTTGAATGATGGTTCTTGGAGTTCTTGAACTAAGAACTTGGAATTTTGAATAAATTTGCAAAATTAATGGTGAACTTTAGAGGTTCTTGAAGTTGGATGTAGGAGCTTAGGGTTTTCTTTTTGAGGGAAGTTGATGAAATATAATATATAATGCTTCTAATAGGCTTTAATATAGGGCTTGGACGGATTTTGGATGAGGAGGAATGACCAAAATGCCCCTAAAAATTAAATAATTCTCGAATCTGTCCTTTGGTGGACTGTTTTGATAGTCTAAAATAGATTAACCATAATGTTTTACTCCGATATCTAAATTGGATAAAACCAATTTCATTAGAAAGAGAACTCTCATATATTTCTATTGATATATAGTATATCACCCAGATCATTATGTACGAGGAGTTATGATCGTTTGAAGTTGACCCAAAAATTCACTTTTGATAGACTGAAGTAGATCGACCATAACTTTTTGCTCCGATAGACAAATTGAATGAAACCAATTTCATTGGAAAGAGGACTCACAGAGATTTCCATTGATATATATTAGATCACCCAGATCATTATGTACAAGGAGTTATGATCATTTAAAGTTGGAGCAAAAAAAAGCCAGGCCTCAGTACTTTTTCCTGCACGTTTTACTGTTCACTTCTATTCACAGTTCGACCGGAATGTTCATAACTCGTTGATCGGGTGTCCATTTTGGATGATCCATATATCATTGGAAATCCTATTTGATACTCTACGTAATGGTGGGTCATAATCTAAGACATTCCGCATGAAAAATTTATAATTCATTCTAAATGATAGAACCCAACACGTTTACGCATAAAATTTCAATGGAAAATTTCCCGGGGTATTACAATAGGTAGGAGAGCCAATCTGACCGTGTAAATCAAATGAAAAAATTCTGTAAAGAAAAAGTGTTATGCCTTGAATACAAGATATATATGTGGATTTGATACTATAGGAAAATACTCTTCATAAGTCCTTTCTTACAGTCTATTCAAGGTTTATTGGTTATCTTTCTTATGCAATACTTTGAAGGCTAATCCTCTTTTTTGCATCGAGAAAGATTGTCGGTTGGAAAGCTCTATTATGAATCAATGATGGCCCCTTCTCTTTATCTTTCCCATACCCTACCTTTTTTCTTTGCTAGATTAAATTCCATCTATTTTCTTCTTTGTTCGTGAGAGGTACTCATAGTATGATCCACCGATAGACAAAGACTTGAATGGATAAAATCATACTACCGTTGTCCATGCCGGTGTTACTTGCTGACTTCCCTTCGCTTACTTCTCTATAGTCAATGATGCCACTTTTTCCATCATGAAAACTGCTTGTTGTTACCAAGTCAAGGAGATTTGATTTGCTTGGTTGGGTTCTTTGCTTTTCTTATTCAACTTCTTAATCATATTTAATTTCACTAATTCATATTAACATAGACATAAGATGAATTACATAGGTTTTACACTTTTCTCCAAAAAGAGAAAAGGTTGGCAGTTTAGGCTTCATATTGAATTCAAGGATAATTTCAATAAGATAGAGCTTCTTCTAAAGTAAACCTACTTATTTGATTGATTTTTCGTTTCCCCCACTCCTAAGCTAAGTAAGGAATGAATAATTCTCTCTAAAGAGAGAATGCTAAAAGAAACTATTTACATTGTAATAGTAAGTAGTAGCATGAAACACCCCAAATTTTGGCCCTTGAAAAATTCTTGATCTTTGGTCTTACTCCATTACTTTTCCCCAATAACTTTTAATTTTCTTTTAGCTTCTACTTTTTCCTAGTCCACGCCCAATCAGAGTAGTCAGTGTGCCCGCTCCATCATTCTTTGATAAAATACAAGTTGTATGAGAGGTTGGGAAGTATGGACTTTGCTAAAAAGGGTTTATTTGTGTGCGAGAAAGGTCTTTTTCCTTTATTCTTCCATTGTTTGACTAGGTTCACTTTGCAAGAAAGGTAAGGCATCTGCATAGTAGAAAAATGAAGAGGTCAAGCTATAGGCATAAGAAGATAAGGTGTAGTAAGTTACTTCCTTATCTTTTGCTTGTCATTGGATTAGAAGTCGTAGGCGATGCTTTCTTTCCTGTGAAGTTGGCCTTGCCTGCTTAGTGTGGAAGAGCATAAAGTAGACTTATTCTTTAATTTGTAAAGATCTTGTAGTAGCCAAAGGTAGTTTGTTTGTTATATTTATAGAATCTTATATAACAACACAACTGCACAACTATGGCCTTATTAGTTTAGAGACTTTATTAATAGTATAAGTGAACCTCTCAAGGGTATAAGTAGACATTAGTCTTGTTGGTTCAGGCGGTAAGGCCTTGGGTAAGCTCGAGTTAGCCTTTTAGGGTGAATTTAGGTAGTGGATGTATCTTTTCTTTTGAAGCATCTTAGTTCATATCTATCGAAGTGTAGTATTGAGGTGAAGAGAGCACTAGCTAGGTGGAGTCTCCTTTTAGAACTATTTTTTTCCATTCTCTCTCTGCTAACCCATCCACTAAACTATCAGTATTGAGATAAGTTCAGAATATTTATTGAGCATAGACTAGTCTGTTCAGGAAGGCATAATTTTACTAATGCTAAAAATGGAACTTAGAGTCTCACTGACTACATCAAAATTGAAATCCTGAACTTCAAATACAAAGCAAGCTGGAACGGGCTTGCTTTAGCTACTATGGTGTACATACGCTGAGAATCAAACCATAGTTAAAGTTGATAGAGGGATAAATCTTGATGTATATAGGAGCTCTTAAGTTGAGACGTAGAAGAAAGCTTACAATTTTGTTGGTGTGAAGTGAGATCTAAGAATCAAAGCAGCTAAAGGAACCTGCTTTGGTGACTCTACGAGGAAGTGTAGCTTATTAAAGTCAGCTTCAAACTTATGGTAACTGCTTATCCTAAGGTAGGTGGGCTTAGATAAGAAATATAGGCATTTTTTGTCTATATCAATCCTTCGATAAAACACTCAAACTCATAAAGAAAGGAGACTTTGGGTTGATATTTAAAAGAAGTTGTTCGTCTTAGTATGCTGTTTCCTTTCCTTCAAGTACTTTTTGAGTAGAAACTTCTCTTTGGTTTAATTCATATTCAACTTTCTTTAGCAGAATAACACTTTCATTTCTATTTATTCAAATCCAGCATGACATATGTCAAAAATCAAAGAAAATTTGAAAATTGGTGAATTTAATATTTTCATATCCTTTCAGGTAATAAATCATATATTGAATATAGGGTACTCCACCTTTGTAGAGAATATAATACATAGAAATCAAGGAATTGGTGGATCTCTCCCATCATATAAATCAACGGCACTGGGAATGGGTTACACAGGTAGGAAAACCAATCTGATCGTGCAAATTAAATGAGCAAAATTTTTGTAAAGCAAAAGTGTTGTGCCTTGAATACAAGATATATATGTGGATTTGATACTATAGTCAAATAGTCTTTATAAGTCATTTCTTACAGTGTATTTAAGGTCTATTGGCTTTCTGTCTTATGCAATACTCTGAAGGCTAATCCTTATTTATCTATCGAGAAAGATCATCGGTAGGAAAGCTCTGTGATAAACCAATGACAGCCCCTTCTCTTTACCTTTCCCATACCCTACCTTATTCCTTTGCTGGATTGAATTCCATCTATTTTCTTCTTTGTTTGCGAGAGGTACTCATAGTATGATCCATCGATAGACAAAGACATGAATGGATAAAATCGTACTACCATTGTCGATGCCGGTGTTGCTTGCTGACTTTCCTTCGCTTACTTCTGTAGAGTCAATGATGCCACATTTCCATCACAAAAACTTCTTACGGTTCCAAAGTCAAGGAGATTTTATTTGTTTGGTGGGATTTTTTTCTTTACTTATTCCACTTATTAATCATCCTTTATTTAATTAATTCATATTAACATAGACATAAGATGAATTAGATAGGTTTTACACTTTTCTCAAATAAAGAGGAAAAGTTGGCAGTTTAGGCTTCAAATGGAATTCAAGGATAATTTCAATAAGACAGAGCTTCCACTAAAGTAAACTTACTTATTTGATTGATGTTCACTTTCCCCCACTCCTAAGCTAAGTAAGGAACGAATAATTCTCTCTGAAGGGAGAATGTTAAAAGAAACTATTTACATAGTAATAGTAAGTAGTAGGATGAAACACCCTAAATTTTGTCCCTTAAAAAATTCTTGATCTTTGGTCTTACTGCCTTGGTTATGACTGGAGCCTTGGAGTCATAGTACATCTTGATGACTCATTGGGATGAATCATACCCAAACCAGTAAGTTTGACGCTTGATTCTTCTTTGAGTACGAGTGGCTCATTAAGAGATATAATGATATGTCACGAGTCGTAGGTACAAATTGTAGGATTTTTAGTATTTAATTCATTTAGGTTCTGTGTTGCTCATGAGTAGGACACTATGAGTCGTAGGGTTGTGTTATGATTTTGTGGGTTGAGTTGTAAGGATAACAGTGTTGGGGGTCCCAGTCACTATTTTGGTTACGACTTATGGTCATAAGTCATAAGGTGTGGGTACGAGCCAAGGGGTTGACTCGTAGCCAAAGACGATGCTTTTCCAACTTTTAAGTTGGGGGCATTTTAGACATTTCCCAATTAAATCCCTTTACACCCCACATCCATACAAATCTGTTGGGGAATTTATTTAACACTTTAACAGATAAAACACTCTTTCTAATTCCTCTCAAACAACTCAAGCTATGGTTTATAAATATGATTTTCATGCTTTTAATATGGTTTTGAAATTATAGGTGCACGGGTATATTGAATGAACTAGGGAATTGTGATTTTTTCAAACTTGTAGCTTTGAAGTTGTTATAACCCTAACCCTATAATTTAAAATTGGTTATAGTTGTGAGAACTATAGGAACTTGTAAAATTGAACTAGTCTAGAACTATTGCATGGTATAAAGAAGTATTTAAAATATAATGGTAGAATTTAATGAACAAAAGGAGTCGGTTTTCCCCAATGTGTATTAATAAACGAAGGGAGTTGTTCTCCCCAAGTTTATAGAAATTATTTTAGCATGATATGTTACCTTGAAAGTGTTTTTGGTATGAAGGTACCAACAATGTATGCCTAAAAGTGTATTGTGGTTCATTGAATGGGAATAATGACAAGTGTTTTAATTTGGATTTAATAAGGATTTTGTAGCTGAGTCATAAAACAGGAGGTTCGAGTGACCAATACTGGACCGCATTTGTCGACGTGAGGGTCAAAGTGACCAAGGAGGTTTGAGTCCTTATTATTATTTCATGATTAGGGATGTTCGTGCCCCCCGTAAATCATTATATAATTGGGTGCTTAAGTGACCTTAGTTTATGTTGGAGGTTTTGAGTCCCCCATGTGTATATATATGAGATTATTCTCTGATTCATATGGCTACACACACTGGGGCTCGACCAGGGGGTTAGAGCTGGGGCCCATATAGCCCATGGGTACTATTATATGATGGTTGAGCTACACAATCAAGGCTAAGGTTTTTAAGCACATATTAAGCCTTTTTCCCTATCCTGGCATGTGATATATATATATATATGTATATATGTATATGCATTTGATTATGTACACTAGCTTTTAATGATTTTAACTATTGATTATGTAATTATGTATCCTTATCCTCAAGTTACATTCTAGAGTTAACCCCGCTAACCATCTTTGAATGTTGTATCCACATGCGATGCAGGAACTGGTCATACTTCTAGTCCTTCTTCTCAGTGACTTGGATTCGAGATCAGCTAGTTAGTGAGATTGAAGTGGTGAGCTTCCATACTTCGGAAGACCCTATTTCATGTTTATGGTTTCCTTTACATTTTGACTATTTCTTGGATTTGGTTTTGGATATGGTTAGAGGCATGTCCTGATTGGATATTGCTTGGTTTTGATTAGTGAAATGGCCCAAACTAGGTCCTAGTCATATTAGGCATCTCAGTTTTGACCCAGACCAGAGATCGCCCCCAATACCCAACCTTAACCGTCTTGTACCCTCTATCAGATAAATTCCAAACATATAACAAGGTAGATCAATTATAATTGAATGGAATTTAATAAAGTCCGTAACCATAACTATCCAAATATCCAACCAACCATCCAATCGATGTCAGCCCCAATACCAATACCAATGCCAAGGCTGAAACTAGTATCGATACCTTTCATGCCTATAATAGTCACAAAAATCCTCTAACTGAAATCCAAGAACATATGATCGCGACATTTCCCCAACCATAGCCAAAATCAAAGTCTAGAAAATAAATAAAAGTATGAAAAGAAGTCCATAGCATGAAATAGAGTCTTTTGGAGTATAGAAGCTCACCACTTCAGTCCAACACAAAGCTGTTCCCTAGTCATAGATCACTGAACATGAGGGGTGATATGGCTGATTCCTATATTATGTAGGGATATAATGCCCGAAAATGGGTTAGAGGGTGAATAATAGCATGTACTCTAGAGTAAGGATAAAATAATAGCATTATTCAAAACGAAAGTAAATAGTCATATACAATCACATACATATATATATACCATGCTTGGAAAGGGAATCAGGTTTAGCATGCACTTAAAATATTTAACTTGGGATTGTGTAGCTCTGCTATCCTAAATCCACCCATAGGCTATATGGGTTCAACTTCCCCTGCTGAAAGGGCCCCTGCTTGTATTAGATGTATAAGCCAGAGAAAAACTTGAAATAACTAGTACACCTCCCAAAAATACAAGTGTGACATGATGCACATGGTCACCAAGACCAACCTCATATCGAAAAATATGAGTTTCCAATTTTGGTTCCCTAGGGACCACCACCTACCATGGCTTTGATAACACATCCCACTTTAAGCCTATATTAAAACCATTCACACACAACCAACCAATTTCTAAGAAGTCCTTTAATTAGTCATTAACCATTGGTATCATGATACCAAAACTAGAGCTTGAAGTTCTATCCATTTATACCATACCAAAGACATTAAACAAATTTGACTCCAAAGTTTCCATTTAAACCAATACAATGCCCATCAAGGCCTTTCCAATCCATTTAAAACCATTGAAACCATTTTAGGTTCCACTACCTTTTATACAATGAAAGAATTTTAATAATAGTCAAACTATATGATAAAAGCATTCTCATAGCTATTTTAACAAATATGTTGAGGGAATAAGATATCCGAACACCAAAAATCAAGTATAAATTGACCATTCCCATGCAACCACATGTTCAAACCTCAATTATAACATGAAAATGATAAGAAAAACATGGGAAAATATTATCCAACCTAAAACCCCAACATATACTTCAAAACCCAAAATAATACCACAATAATGACATGAAAATCATTCTTTAAAACATGCTTTTATTTGAACTAACAATGAGGGTGGATTAGCATTCCTTAGATAACAATGAAGATGGAGAGAAACCACTCTTTAGAGCCTTAATTGATTGCCTTGAAGAAAATCCTAGCCTTTCTTGAACCAAGAGCTTGAGAGAGATTTTTGAGTGTTTAGAGAGTGTTTAACTATGAATAATAGGTTAAGAAAGCCTCCAAAGGTATTTTATATCGTGGGGTCAAAAAGAGTTAAGCTAGGAATTATCCAGAATACCCCCAATTTAAATTATAAAAATTCCCATAGGTGGGTACGGTTTTGACCCCTCACTCATACCCACATCATACGAGTGGTACCTTTCACTTGTAGCTTGATCATAAATTTGGACATTATATTCTTTCCAACATATGACTCCTTAGCCTAACTCGTACTCTAACCATATGACTTGTACCCTTTAAGTCATACCCTAAGTAGAAACATATAGGCTAGACACAAGATAATATACGGTTGGACTTTACCTCTCGTATCATGTACATACGACTTGTATGGAGTATTATCATACCAAGAATATAACTTGGCAAATATCAAATTGAAAAATGTATGACTAGGGTCCCTAGACCCATACCTACACTATACGACTAGTATGGTAAGTCATATATTAACAGAAGGCTCAAACTCATGAAATTTTGTAAGGGGCAAAACTTAGGGTGTTTTAATTAGAGGATTTTTCATACTACTATTGGCATGGGCAGTGTCGGTGTTGGTATTGGTATTTGTTTTGGTTGTACACTCCATTTAATGTCTATAAATTAATCTTCTCTTATCTTGTTATATGCTCAAAATTCAGATGACTTTAGGGTGTGGTGTGTTTGGTTTGGTTAGGTACAGGGGGTGATCTATGGTCCATGTGGTACTTGATATATTCATCATGGCTAGGCCCTAGTTTAAATTATGAAAAAGGTGGTATCAGGGCCTAGGTTTGGTGTCATTAGGTGAACAACAACACCGTATTGAGTAGAGTCACCTTTATGGGTATGTAGTATGCTACACTTATAAGGGAGAGGCTATAAGACATTTAGGAATATTTCCCTTACTTGTTGTTCTATTTCAAGCTATAGATTCTAAGGCCTTGAGTCTCTCTAATTCTCGTTTGTTCATTTTTTAGATCATGCCCCCCGATGATCTAAAGCTCATGGAAACTTCTCTGTCCCACTTGAGGTCAATATGGATTGTACACTCTATACTTATAGGGTACATACCTGCTCAAGAGGTTTAGTTCCTGATTTCCCTCCTGGAGTTCCACTAGTCCTCTCTAATCCTCACCGAGATCCTTAAGATAATGTGTTAAATATGGAATTTCATCAGTCTATTCATATGCTGGATCAATTGGTAGTTTCTCTGTTTGAGCATGTAGCATTTGTTACTCTATCTTGTCAGGCCATAAGGGTTGGCCAATTTATGAGGTTGAACACTTTTTGTTCTCCGGTGTTAAGATTTAGGAGGAACCTTAAGGTTTAATTGATGAGATAAAAAATATCTTCCGCATTATGCATGCTACTAATGTGGAAGGTGTAGAATTTGCTACCTATCAACTGAAGGATGTAGTATGCCAATGTATGAAGAATAAGAAAAGTCCAGGGAAGATGATGCCAAATCTGCACTATGGAATTATTGCTCTAGTAGCTAAGGGATGATTTATATCATATCTTAAAGCTCGGAAGTTGATTTCCAAGGGATGTCTCTATCATTTGGTCTAGGTTAAAGATTCCAACTCGAAGGGTCCTTCATTATGATTTGTTCTCATGGCTAGTGAATTTTATAAGGTTTTTCTTGATGATCTTTCTAGTATCCCTCACGATAGGGAGATTGATTTTAGGATTGACTTTGTTCTGGACACTTATCCTATCTCTTTCCCTTCATATAACATGGCTCCTATTGAGTTTAAGGAGCTTAAAGAGCAGTTTAAAGACCTCCTTAACAAGGGTTTTATTTGTCCTAGTGTGTCTTCGTGGGGTGCTTCTATTTTGTTTGTGCGTAAGAAGGATAGTTCCTTTCAAATGTACATCAATTATTGTAAGTTGAAGAAGGTTATGGTAATGAATAAGTATACTTTTCCTCAGATTAATGATTTTTTTACCATCTTTAGGGTGCTAGATGTTTCTCTAAGATTGATCTTAGACCTAATTATCATCAGCTAAAGATTAGGGAAGTGGATATCCTTAAGAATACCTTCTGAATGCAATATGGTTATTATGAGTTCTTATTTATGTCTTTTGGTTTGCCTAATTCCCCAACAACATTCATGGAATTGATGAATAGGGTCTTCTATTAGTTTCTAGATTAGTTCGCCATCATGTTTATAGATGATATTCTAATATATTCTAAGAGTAAGGTAGATCTTTCTGATCACCTCCATATTACGTTGTAAACCTTAAAAGATCAACATTTGTATGCTAAGTTTTTGAAGTGCAAATTTTGGTTGAAAGTTGTTACTTTTTTAGGTCATGTCATTTCTTGCGAAGGGATCATGATGGATCCACAAAAAGTTGCAGTGGTTAAAATGTATTCTAGGCCTATGACTCTAACTAATATTCAGAGCTTTTTGGGTTTATCTGGCTACTATAGGAGATCTGTGGAGAGTTTCTCGACTATAGCTGCCCCGTTGACTAATTTGACTAAGAAGAATATGATGCTTTTATGGTTTGACGCTTGTGAGGGTAGTTTTGAGAAGCTAAAAGTTAAGTTGATTTCAGCTTCAGCTTTGACTCTGCCTGAAGGCACTGTTAGATTTGTTATTTATTGTGATGCATTCTATATAAGACTTGGTTATGTATTGATGCAGTATAGTAGGGTGGTGGCTATGCTTCTAGGCAATTGAAAGTTTAAGAGAAGAATTACCCAACTCATGTCTTGGAGTTGTTGGTTATGGTATTTGCATTGAGGATTTGGCATCACTATTTTATGGAGTCCAGGTAGATATCTTTTTTTATCATAAGAGTCTCCAATGAGTTCATCTAGAAAGAGTTGAATCTCAAGTAGAGGAGGTGGCTTGAGTTGCTGAAGGACTACAACATGAGTCTCCACTATCACTAAGGTAAAGCTAATATGGTTGCTTATGCACTTAACAGGTTATCCTTGGGGATTTTAGCTTATGTGGATGAGGATTAGTAGAAATTGGTGAAAGATATTCACTGTTTAGCTAACCTTGGAGTTTATCTCTTGGACTCTGAGGATGGTGGTGTGTTTGTTCAAGAGGTGGCAAAGTCATCCCTTGTTGTTGAAATAAAGGAGAAGCAAGTACTGGATCTTATCTTAATAAAGATTAAGGGAGATGTGGGTCAGCAAAAGGTTGTAGCTTTTGAGATTAGTGATGATGGTATCTTGAGGTTCTAAGGCAAATTATGTGGTCTCAATGTAGATGGGTTGAGAGATTGGATCTTGGTTGAGGCACATGAGTTATGTTATGTCATTCATCCTAATTTAAAAAAGATATATCATGACCTTAAGGAGATCTATTGGTGGAAAAATATAAAATGAGATGTGGCTAATTTTATGGCTAAATGCATGGTATGTCAACAAGTAAAGATTGAGGTCTTGAGGCCTGGTGGGTTGGCTTAAGAGATTGAGTTGCTTATATGAAACTAGGAAGTGATTAATATAGATTTCATTACCAATCTTCCTTGGTCTCAAAATCAATTTGATTTGATTTGGGTCTTCATAGATAGGATGACTAAGTCTGCTCACTTCTTGCCAGTGAGGACAAATTATTCAGTAGAGGATTATGCAAAGCTGTTTCTCTAAAGGATTTTAAAGATGGATGGGGCACCTGTTTCTATCATGCCAGATCATGATACAAAGTTTTCATCATATTTTTGGCATTCATTTCAAAGAGGTTTAGGAACTAAAGTGAGCCTTAGTACTGCTTTCCACCCATAATCAGATAGGAAAGCGGAAAGGACTATTTAGACACTGGAAGATATGCTTTGGACTTGTGTCATTGACTATGGTGGTAGTTGGGTTGATCATTTGCCTCTTATAGAGTTTGCATATAATAATAGTTACCACTAATGTATTGGGATGGCTTCGTTTGAGGCATTGTATAGTAAGAAGTGTAGTGTCTCCTATTGGGTGGTTCGAGGTTGGTCCCTCGGAGACGTTTTTGGCCCGAATTTGGTTCACCAAGAGATGAAGAAGGTGAAAGTTATTTGAGATAGATTTAATGCTGCCTAAAGTTACCAAAAGTCCTATGCAGATGTGAGGTGTAGGGAGTTAGAGTTTGAGGTTGTAGATTGGGGTGTTCTTGAATATATCTCCCATGAAGGGAGTAATGCAGTTTGGAAAGAAAAGGAAGCTCAGTCCCTAGTATATTGGCCCGTACTTGACTTAAAGAGGATTGGTAGTGTTCCATATATATTGGAGTATCCCTCTAGTTTGAGCTCCATTCATCAGGTGTTCCATGTGTCAATGTTGAGAAAGTGTGTGGGTGATTTATCGATAATTGTGCCTATCAAAGATATTGGTATTTCAGATTACTTCTCGTTTGAGATTTTGGATTGGCTAGCTCATCGATTTTGGACAAAGAACGTACCTTCAGTAAAGGTTCTATGAAGGAACCACAAGATTGAGGAGGCTACCTGGGAAGTCAAAGAGGACATGAAGTCCAAGTATCCATTCTTGTTTTCTGCTATGGATAATCATTTATAAGGTATGTGTTATTCTTAACATCTTTGTTTTCTGACTTTGTTAATGAAAAGATTGGTTTCCTTGGCATCTTTATTTCCTGAGTTTGTTAAAGGTAAGAGTAGGAAAATATAGTGTCAAATCATGCTAACAATTGCATTGTCCCATCATTCGAGGATGAATGATCTAGGTGGGCGAGAATTGGAACAACCCATATTTTGTCCCGTTAATATTTCTTGAGCTTTGGGCTCTCTTCTTTTGTTACAACTGGCCCCCTAGAGTCATAGGGTGTCTTGACGACTCATTGGGATGAGTGTTACCCAAACCAGTAAGTTTAAGGCTTGATTTTTCTTTGAGTATGAGTGAATCACTAAGAGCCGTAATGATATGTCACGAGTCATAGATTCAAAGATAGGATGTCCAGTTTTTGATTCATTTGGGTTCTATGTTGCTCACGAGTAGATCCTTACGATTCGAAGGGTCATGTTATGAGTTAGTGGGTTGAGTTGTAAGGATAATAGTGTTGGGGGTCCCAGTCACTATTTTGGTTACGATTCATGGTCATGAGTCATAAGGTGTGGGTACAAGTCAAGGGGTTGACTCGTAACTAAAGATGATGCTTTTCCAGCTTCTAAGTTGAGGGCACTTTAGACATTTCCCACTTAAAACCCTTTAGACCCCACGTCCATTAAAAAATTTTGGGGCATTCATTCAATAATTTAATGGATAAAACATTCTCTCTAAATCTTCTTAAACAAGTCAAGCTAGGGTTTCACCAATTTAGTTATCTAAGTGCTCAAGTGTTAATTTCTCTCTGTAAATCATTGTGATTCAGGAATGTTACTCTTCCCACATAGTTAATTTTTAAAAGGTGTATGATTTAAAGTATTCTTCATAAGATCATTGTTTTGTTTTGGAAATAAAGGTTGTGGCTTTTAAATGTTATGAATCAAACATATGATTTTCATGCTTTTAATATGGTTTTGAACTTATGGGTGCATGGGTATGGTGAATGAACTAGGGAATTATGATTTTCCCAAACTTTCAGCTTTGAAGTGGTTATAACCCCAACACCATAATGTGAAATTGGTTTAAGTTATAGGAACTGTGGGAATTTATAAAATTGAACTAGTCTTGAACTATTGCATAATATAAAGAATTATTTTAAATATAATGGTATGATTTAATGAACAAAGGGAGTCGGTTTTCCCCAATGTGTATTAATGAACGAAGGGAGTTGTTCTCCTCAAGTTAATGGAAATTTTTTTGGAATGATGTGTTACCCTACAAGTGTAGTTGGTATGACGATACCAACAATGTTTGCCTAAAAGTGTATTGTCGTTCATTGAATAGTAATGTGGGAAAAGTCTTTTAATTGGGATTTAATAAGGATTGTGTAGCCGAGTCAGGAAAGTGGAGGTCCGAGTTACCAATACTAGAAACTGTATTTGCCGACACAGGGTCAAAGTGAATAGGGAGGTTTGAGTCCCCCTTATTATTATTTCATGATCAAGGAGGTTTAAGTCCCCCGTAAATCATTATATGATCGAGTTCTTAAGTTACCTTAGTCTATGGTGGATGGTTCGAGTCCTCATTATGCATATATATGAGATTATTCTCTAGTTTGTGCATCTACACACACTGGGGCTCTGCCAGGGTGTATGATCTGGGGTCCATATAGCCCATGGGTACTATTATATGACGGTTGACCTACACAATCTAAGCTAAGGGTTTTAAAAGCATGTTAAGCCTTATTCCCTATCCTGACATATGATATATATATTTATATATTAATGAATATGAATTTGATTATGTGCACTGGCTTTGAATGATTTTAACTACTGATCATTTCATTATGTTATCCTTATCCCCGAGTTACATGCAAGTGTTCATTGATTTGAGGTGGATTTATGCACCTCAATGTTGTTATTAGAACTGATTTGGCCTTGTTTTGAGGACTACTTATTTGTTTAATTTGTTAATAATGATATAATTGAGCAAGTCAGAGTTAATTTACTTACTTACAAGGTCTAAGGTTAAATTGAATCAAGCCAAGAGTCTACCAATAAGTTAAAGATCAAAAAGGGCAAAACTAGTTCTTAGCTTATGTTTCTAGTTCGTTGTCCTGGATAGTATGTTGTTTTGAGCTCTAATTCGTGGTGTTTGATGCTACAGGATGACTTATAATATGAACAAGATGATATGTGGGATATACACAATCTGTAAATCAATGGGAAACAACATCACAAGGATTGGATTGTTGGGACGAAGGCACGAGACAAGTTTAGACATGAAAATGGATATCCAGAGACATCAGCGCATCGCGAACCCTGGTCCACATGATAATAGGGGCACCACTGACTTGTGTTTAAATTGAGATACCAATTCCAGTACGTTGCTACGATGGTGGTGCATCGTGAACCTAATGCCAAACTCGGCAAAAATTATCCACCTATAAATAAGACACTTGTGCATATTACAAAACACCTTGGACGACTTGGTTACTTTGTGGAAGGATGGAAAACACTTCAATTAGGGTTTTTCTTATTTTATATTAGTTTTTTAATGGATTTTAACATGTTTTCCATTATTGTAATTATAGTTATGTCCATAATAGGGTAAAAGCTCCCTTTTCGGGGTTAAGGCCAAGAACATGATTACTATTGCTTTGAATTGATTTGTTTTAGATTACTTATCATATTTGGTTGTTTATTTATCCTTGTTTTAACTATTTTAAGGATTTGCGACCCTAAGAATACATCCATAGTCAACTTGTGAACCCGAAAGAAGAAACAAGAAGATAGTACATGGGGATAAGTAAGTAGGATTATAAGCTTCCACATAACGAAGGTTATAATTTGCATCTAGGATAGGAATATACCTAGGTGACCTATTTGGTTCATTACGGGATGAAATATAAATGCGCTTAGCTTAGTTCTTATATCCTCACTCAACAATGTAGCTGTGGGTCTAAGTTAGATAGACGATTGATGTGTGAGCTTACGCTAACACATTTGAAGCTTTTAACTCTAAATAATTGTAAGGTCTTGAGTAACTTTAGTTGTTTTTGATTAGTATACTTTGATTTTTTGCAGTAAATGTTGAGATGTAGGAGAACCAAAAATAATAAAAGAAAAAGGCTGAAAAGTGAAGCAAAATAAAGGACAAGTGTGGCTGACAACGTTCATGATAAGTCGTCAGCCTGGTGATAAGCTGTCAAGGATGCCATCATCCTTAAACAAAGAATAGGAGTTGAAGAAATTTTTATGACGCCGTTCATGATAAGCCATTAGGTTTGTGATAAGGCGTCAACATCGTCATTAGCCTTAGAAAGCAGAAACCAAAAGTGCAGAGAAGCTGACGACATTCGTGATAAGCTGTCAGACTCGTGATAAGCTGTCTCGGATGTCATCGTCTCTTCTGACAAAAAGCTACAACTTTAATTTTATTTCCTTATTTAGGTTGAACTATTTAAAGCTTTGTTTTAGCGTTTTCTGGGGGGATTCATTAATCATCATCATTATTCTAAAGAGATTTTGATACTTTGAGTCTTGGAGAATATTTTCTGATATTTCTTTCTCTATCTTTTTTGATTCAAACAATACAATTATTTTGCAGATTTTCCTTTGTGATCTAATCTATGATTCACTAATTATTATTCATCTTTGTAAGTTAATCTTCTCAATTATGAATTCAATTATGTGTTTTATTCTTTGCATCATGAGTGGATAAACTCCGTTAACCTAAATTATGGGATCTAGGGTTAGGTCGTGATGAGGTG
Organism: Capsicum annuum; assembly: GCF_002878395.1. NCBI lineage: Eukaryota > Viridiplantae > Streptophyta > Magnoliopsida > Solanales > Solanaceae > Capsicum > Capsicum annuum. The sequence continues at coordinate 111,891,000 of NC_061117.1, forward strand.
CTAAACACTCAAGATTCAATAGGTGTTAGGATTTCTTGATAATTCTGAAGTTTTAATTAATATCTGTTGGTAGTAAACAGTAGACGCACCTGCTTTGATTTGCTTGAGAAAGAAATCAAATATAGTAGGAAGTGAATTATCAACAGGGACTCAGAAATACTTCATTTAATAATCAGCATTGTAACAAGGTTGATTAACCTAAGGTAAAATCTGGGCAGTGAATAGCAATTTCTTAAGTTCGAGAGGATTAGGAAATTCGATGCTTAAATAGGTCGAGAGATATTTGAGCATTCATCGATATAGATAGCTTGGTATCCTAACCACCATGAGAATCTTGAGTCACCTTTAGCATCTATCATGTACCGTAACCGCTAGTGAACATAATTCTGGTTATTTTATAAAATCTTGATTACAAACATCAAAATTAAAGTGACAAACAATTATTTGTGAAACTTCAACCCCCATTTTAGGAAACGTTAAACTATTAGTGAATTAAATTGCAAACGACTTGAGTTCACACCATATTCCCTGTGGAATTCAACCCCAACCTTGTTGGGTTTTATATTGACAACGATCGCTTATACCCATTCAAGAGTGTAATTTGAGTGTTATCAAAAATGGCGCCGTTGCCGGGGAATACGGTTGTAAACTAAAAGATGTGTACGCTAATTGACTTTTAGTTAGGTTTCCTAGATTTATGTTTATTTGTTGTTTTTGTTTATTGCAGGTTCCTTGTTGTTTATGCCAAAAACAAGAAGTTTCGGAGAACCGTTATGACCAATTAATCTAGAACCTCAGCTGATCGGGAGAATGACAGAACAGCAAGAGACTAACAGACTGGCAACCTTGGCCATGGCTCAGGTGAACGTACAGAACCAGGGTCAACAAGTATGTCATCCAAACCCTGATGATGAAGGCTTGGGTGATGAGGAATTGCTGAATCCTTAAAACCCAAGGATCCTCAAAACCCAAGGAGAGCTGAGCAAATTGCTGCACCAGTGCAGCAAAATTTCAATAGAAACTGTCTAGTCAGAGGAACCTATGGTCAACAGCCTATCCATTATGAGGTTTGTGACGATGACGAAGGAATGGACGGAGCAGGTGCAATGGGTGCTATCATTCCTCCATCGTTAGCACCTGGTGCAAAATTCAGCATAACAAGTACTATGATTCAACTCCTGAATCTAAAGGGGTTGTTTGAAGGCTTGCCTGGTGATCATCCAAACATGTACTTGGTGAACTTTATCGCTATTTCAAATCTTTTAATAATCTGGGAGTGATCTAGAATGTGATTCGGTTGAGATTGTTTCCATTGTCTCTATCTGTGGAGCCAACAATATGGTTAAATGAGCTAGAGCACAATTCTATAACCAACCAGAGATAGTTGAAAGAGGCATTCCTAGAACGGTTCTTTCAACCCTCCAGGAGGGTACAGTTGAGGGACGAAATCAGTAACTTCAGGCAGCTCCCGACTAAAGCATTGCATGAAACTTGGGAGGGATTCAAGAATAAGATAGAACAATGTCCGAACCACAACATGACAGACTTACACTTTATGGAGAGTTTGTATAGAGCTTTTAACTCTGTGACAAAGCCAATTGTAGATAATGCTACAGGTGGTTCGTTCATTGACCTTTCTTTTCAAGATGAATCAGACTTGCTGAATAGAATGACCAAAAAGAGTCAGGCTTTTCATACCAAGGATTTTGTGGTAGCTAGCCTGACAATTTTTTTTGGTATGACTGTGAAGCAGCGAAGAAGGGATGAGGAGCGAGACCAAGACATGGCCCACTTAAAGACTAAGATGGACTTACTGACCAAGCACTTGCTGTTAGGCAGGACTGAAAAGGTTAAGGCTATGAAATCTTAGTGCACTGTTGCTATTGATGCAGATGAGGAGGCAAATTATGGTAATAATCAGGGTGGTTTCCAAGGCAATTGCCAAGGGAATCAAGTTCGGAACTTTGATGACAAGCCTGATTATAAAGATTAGGAGCAAGAAAACTGGAGAAGTAAAAATGATAGGAGTGGTTTGTATGTTCCTCCTGGAAGTCAGGATATTGCACCAACTAGATCTGGTAAGATGTCCATGAAAGACATGATGGAAAAATTGTTGAAGGGAGTTGAGGCTACCAACTCGGGGGTAACCACTATAAAGAGTGAATTCTCTACCCCGAGTTAGTTGGTTAGTTCACACTCTACTTCTATCAAGTAGTTGGAGCAGCAGATGAGCCAACTTTCCGCAACACTGAACCAAAGAAAAAGTAGTACTTTACCTAGTGATACAGTTCAGAATTCGTAGAATGATGGCTCATGTATGAAGATTAATCTCACCTGGCCCTTCTGTGGGCAAATCTGTAGATGGTGAGGTGGTTGTTAATAAATCCAAAGAAAGCAAAATAGTGGAGTCTGAGAAGCTGGATAGTTCTGTTGATGCTTCAGAAAAAGAAAAAGAGAAGGAAAAGAAAGTGGTGTTGAAATCTATCCCAAGACCACCACCTCCCTTTCCTTACCGATTGAAGAAAAAGGCTGATGACGCAAAATTCAGCAAATTCATGGCCATGCTCAAGCAATTGATAATTAATGTACCTTTGGTTTAGGCACTTGATCAAATACCAGGCTATGCGACGTTCATGAAAGTCCTTGTAACCAAGAAACGGAAGGTTATCCATGAGCTGGAGGATAATCTTCTCCATTGTGGCGCTATCTCTACAAGGTCTTTAGTACAGAAAAAGGCAGATCTGGGAGTATTTACCATCCCGTGTACAATTGGCCCTCTGAAGTTGAAAAAAGCACTATACGATCTAAGAGACAGTATAAATTTAATGCCAGTGGCTGTGTACAAGAAATTGGGTTCGGGGAATCCTACCCCAACAAATATGCGGTTGGTAATGAAAGATAAATCTGTGAAGCGTTCTGTGGGAATACTACACGATGTTTTGTTAAAGGTATCCGATTTTGTTCTGCCTGCTGATTTTATGGTCCTAGATTGTGAAGTGAATTTTAAAGTGCCCATCATCTTGGGTAGGTCATTACTTGCAACAGGGAGACTTCTAGTAGACATGGAGTTGAACGAGCTAAAGTTCAGGTTCAGTGACAAAGAAGCACGCTTCAAAATACACTCATCTATGACTCAACAACATGAGATGAGTGTTTTCTCAATCGTTGACATCTTCTATGATGATGGTAAAGGGGTATCAACAGGTTGTCTTGGCGAAGTCAGAGTAGTTAAGACAACCAAGTCATGCCGCGACAGTAAATCAGGTGCTTTTGGGAGGCAACCCAAAGTTTTTTTGTTTAAGCAAGTGTTTTTACTTTTATAAATTAGGATTTAGAACAAAGAAGGTCAAAAATGAGGAGGTCAAAAAGCCGTGACGACATCTCTGATAAGCCGTCACAACTGTGATAAGCTATCAGAAATATCGTCAAATAGGACAAACTTAAGGCAAACTCTGCTTAGCGGTGACGACGTTTGTGATAGGCTGTCATACTTGTGATAAGCCATCACAAGTCGTCATCAACCCAAAACCTTAAAAGCTAAATTCTGGGCCTAGTTTAAATCAAATCCGACCCGGCCCAGCACAGGAACCTTTTCAAATTTCTGCTAGTTTTAATTCTTTTCCTTTAGTTTATTTCTTTCCTTAGTTAGTTTATTTCCTGCTCTTTGCAAAACACTTCAAGAAAACAAGTTCCCTTATGTGTGGGTTTGTAATTCATAATTAAGAGATTCTTCCTACTTCCTACTTCTTCTTGTGTGTGTAATCAGATTAAGGGCCCCCATCAGGTATACTCTAACTCTTCTTTTCTTGTGGTAAGTGATTGATAGATGAAAACCCAAGTCCCCAAGATGCTTGAACCAAGTTAAAATTGGAAAGGAACTAAAAATCGCACCTAGGGTCTACTGTGCAGGCCTAAGGTTTAAAAAGATAGCTCACACTCAGAATTCAAGTAGATTTTGAGAAATAATGGGGATAAAAAATTGAGTTAAAATCAAAAATTGGTTCTGATAAGAGCTGACAACATTCATGATAGGCTATCACAATTGTGACGGCTTATCAGGAATGTCATCAAAGGCTGACAAGAATGCAGTGGTTTCTGTTTAGAGATAACGACATTCGTGATAGCTATTATAATTATAACGACTTATCAGGAATGTCATCAGAAGTTGTTAAAATTTTGAAGGTACTGTCTAAGGTTGACGACAATTATGATAAGATATCACAGTTGTGATGGCTTATCAAGAATTGTCATCACACCTGAAACTTGAAGCATAAATAAGCTGAAATGATTAATGTGTTTGTGTTTGTGCTTTTATGGACTAAACAATGTTTTTTCTACTTCTAAAGGAACCTTAACATGGAACCAAAAAGAAAGAGCCCCAAAGTACCAAAGAAAGTAACCAAATAAAGTGTACATCGTAAGCTCATTGACAAGGAATTTGATTACAAGGAGGAGGAACCCCTACTCAGGAAGCAAAAGAAGAAGCAAATTTTGAAGAAGCCTTCACCACCTCTACCAATTAAAGTGGAGGATAGTGATGATACTGAGACTATAACACCATGAAAAAGTGTAGCTTCTGAACATACTGCCTCTGAGCAAGAGGGTTCTGAACAACATAATTCTGACCACCTGAATCTGAAGAAGAAAAACAGGAAGGGTCTGAAGAGTCTGAGGGAAAAACATCTGGATCCCCGTCCACTGAACAACAATATGATAAAGAGTCTCCAGCTCGGGGAACACTTATCAAATATAAGAACTCCAAATTTCGAGATAATGCTAGGTGGCAAATTCCCAGGGCAGAGAGCATCTTCACCATTGTGCTCAATAGAACTGATAGAAGGAGTGCTAAGAGGATGATTCAGGAAGAAAAGATGATTATGACCAGAGGGTTGTGCAGGTACCCTAACATGGAACAGAAGTTCCAAGAGTATGGCGTAGGATGGACCAAAAAAGGAGGAGGTTCATTTTTCCCTGCACTAGTTTGGGAGTTCTACGCGAACTACCAGGCTCAGTTGGAAAATATATGCAGCCCAAGTGAAAGAGTAACAGAACGACCCCTATTGGATAGAGTACAGGTGAGGGGTGTAAGGATTGATATCTCAACCAGAACCATAAACAGGTTCTTGCATGGTCCCAGCTTCACTCCTCAGGCCACTGCATCATCAGTCTAAGCTCGGATTAGGAACTAGGAGAAAAAATATCCGTGGTTGGACAGCATCATAGCTGAAGGAGTACCAACATGGGTAACAAACCCAAATGAGAGAATCTGTAAGTCCTCTTTGACTGAAGAAGCAAAGTTTTGATGGGGTATAGTACATATCTGGCTGATGCCCACTGATGGAGACAACATTCTAGGTAATGACTGAGCTATTCTAGTGGTGAGCATGGTGTAGAACCTTCCCCTAAATTTTGGGGAAATCATTGCTGATGAGATGAAGATTAGAATATCGAGAACCAACACTGCTTACCCTTTCCCTTGTCTTATCACAGAGTTGTACCGAGCTGCTAATGTGCCAAAGATTGCAGGGGTTGATGATGACATTCCTTCCTGAAAGACTCACAACCCCATACGGTATGATGAAAATCAGCCAGGATTGAGACTTGATAAAGGTGCAGAGGTAGCAATAGACCGTCCAGTTATAGATGTCGGTGTAACACTTCATGTGAAAGTGTAAGATTCTGAGGCTGTGCATCCAACTTCTTCAGCACAGGCAGGATTAGTGCCTAAGACTGAAGCCAACCCTTAAGTTCTTACAGTAGAAGTAGGTTTTGCATTTCATCTGGTCTATATCCAAAAAGTGGCTAAACAAGCGAAGTGGTGTGAGGCACAGCTACATGCTTTTGCCAAATAGTTTGCTGCTATAGTGGACAAGTGAATCAAGACTGCTCTTGAGCTTTTTGTGACTTTGCCTGAGCGGGTTGCAGATTTGGTGAATCGATTTGATGAGCAAGCAAAAGAAATATCAGGGGCTGATCTTTCTAGATCCAGAGCAGCATTGGACAAGGTAAAGGCAGATGTTGGGGTGTTGTAGCAACACCAATTTATAATGCCAACAGGTCAGGCCATGCATGAATCCGAGAAAGAAATTCCAATGCTTGACCCCACTAGAGACTCGCCAAAGAAAAAGAAGAAGAAAAGTAAGAAAAAAGGTAAGGGAAAGAGAGAGAGGCTCGATAGTGATGTAGAGCAAAAAATAGAGAAGAGGAAAAGAAATAAGAAGGAGAAGGAGGAGATAAAAAAGGCAAAAATTGAGTCCTTAGTTGATAACGAGAAATGGGAGGCAGCCATTCGAGCTAGGGATGCAAGTGCCTCATCTAGCAGGGCTCTATCTACTGTAAAGCTAGATGCTCCCGATGGATAAAAAATAGTAGATGATGCAGTAGTAGGGTTGGAGACCAAGAATCCATGTGCATGATTGCCTTCAGGTATACCCTAACCCTTAGAGCAGTTTATTTTTTATTTTAAGTTGAGGGTGTAGGGTAGGTTGTTTTTGTAGCATATTTTGTAGATAATTAGGAGTAATACAAATACTTGAGGCAGTTAGCTTGTTTTGTGATTTTTGAGTACCTCTCTATTGGTCTGATATATTGTCTACTATGTGAATTGCATCCATTTGTGACCACTGTGTATCTTTTTGTGGCATTAGTCTGGTAACTAAATAACCTTTGTTAAACAAGTACATGAATCGGATAAGTAGTGATATGCAAGATACTTGTGTGCCATGTGTGTGTAAGGTCTTACTTAGTTCTCGTTGTGTGTTGAATCTAGAACTTGTTCGGTTAGTCTTGCGATGGTCATAGGATAGGAGTTAGGAAAGGATCATAGGCCTTTTTTGATGATTAGTCCACTTTTAGCCTTAATGCCCTTCCCAATGTGAATAATATCCCTTGATCCCTGTTTGAGCCTAATTAGCCTATTTTTTTCTACGACACCTCTCACCTTCCCATTTACATCACAATAAACCTGTTTTGGCCCTGGTCCTTCTTGGAAACTATGCACCTTGACTTAGGTAAACAACCTAAGTTGAGGGTGGATATCATAGGGGTGCGTGATACAAAATGTGTATGAAGAGATGAAGAATAAAAGAAAAGAATAAAAAGTTAGGTGCGGTAAAAAAGGAATAAAAAATGAGAAAGCTATGTAAAAGATGATAAAAAGATAATGCGATAATTGAAAAGACCGCATCTATCTTGAGCATGTGTGATAAATAAAAAAGAGGAAGAAAAACAGGTTGAGAGTTAAAACCCCGAGAGCTTAGTGTAGTGTCAAAGAGGCATAGTCACTCTATAATATCCATGAATATCATACTAGCCCCTGGCCTACGTTACAAGCTTAAGAAAAGCCCTATAGTGATCCTAACTAACCTGTCTAAAAACTTGGGTACTTACTATAAGGGAACGCCTATGGAATTTGACATTCAGTGTTTAGAACTTCATTCTGAGAGTGAGTCTTGTTTTATCCGTCTGTTTATGTATTTGAATTCTGATATGAGTGAAAAAGAGATTTCTTCATTGCGAGGGCACACTGTGTATGTTGCTAGTCGCTGACTTGTTAAGATAAGTGTGATCTTGGTATGGCATGGTTGTTATTGCTGATTTTTTGCCGTATCTTAATTCTTGTGAGTTGCATGGTTGTTTTTCAAAACATCAACAGTGAGCTTTAAAATTGACTGACCTTGGAGATGGTGAATGTATTCTGAACTAGTATGAGTAGTTAGCTGCCAAATTGTACTTTGTATTATCTTAGTTATGTTATGGTTGCTTGAGGACAAACAATTGTTTAAGTTGAGGGTGTTGATGTGTGAGCCTATGCTAACACATTTTGAGGCTTTTAACTCTAAATTATTGGAAGGTCTTGAGCAACTTTAGTTGTTTTTGATTATTTTACTTTGATTTTTTGCAGTAAATGTTCAGAAGCAGGAGAACCAAAAATAATGGAAGCAAAAAGGCTGAAAAGTGAAGCAAAATAAAGGAAAAGTGTGGCTGACGACGTTCATGATAAGTCACCAACCTGGTGATAAGATGTCAAGGATGCCGTCAGCCTTAAATAGAGAATGGACGTTGAAGACATTTTTGTGACGACATTCATAATAAACCATCAGGTTGGTGATAAGGCGTCAACGTCGTCGTCAGCCTTAGACAGAAGAAGCCAAAGTGTAGAGGAGCTGATGACATCCGTGATAAGCTGTCAGACTCCTGATAAGCTATCATGGATGTCGTCGTCTATTCTAAGAAAAAGCTGCAACTTTAATTTAATTTCCTTATTTAGGTTGAAGTATTTAAAGTTTTGTTTAGGGTTTTCTGGGGGGATTCATTCATCATCATCATTTTTCTTAAGAGAGTTCGATACTTTGAGTCTTGGAGAATATTTTCCGATATTTCTTTCTCTATCTTTTTGGATTCAAACAATACAACTATTTTGGGGATTTTCCTTTGTGATTTAATCTATGATTCACTAATTATTATTCATCTCTGTAAGTTAATATTCTCAATTATGAATTCAATTATGTGTTTCGTTCTTTGCATCATGAGTGGCTAAACTCCGTTAACCTGAATTATGGGATCTAGGATTAGGTCATGATGAGGTGCTAAATACTCAAGATTCAATATGTGTTAGGATTTCTTGACAATTCTAAAGTTTTAATTAACGTCTGTTGGTTGCAAAAAGTAGACACACCTGCTTTGATTTGCTTGAGAAAGAAATCAAATATAGTAAGAAGTAAATTATCAATAGGGAATCAGAAATACTTCGTTTAATAATCAGCGCTGTAACAAGGTTGATTAAACTGAGGTAAAATCTGGGCAGTGAATAGCGATTTCCTAAGTCCAAGAGGATTAGGAAATTAGACGCTTAAATAGGTCGAGAGACATTTGAGTATATCATCGATAAAGATAGCTTGTTATCCTAATCACCATGAGAATCTTGAGTCACCTTTAGCATCTGTCATGTACCGTAAGCGCTAGTGAACATAATTCTAGCTATTTCATAAAATCTTGATTACAAACATAGAAACTAAAGTTACAAACAATTATTTATGAAACTTCAACCCCTATTTCAGGAAATGTTAAACTATCAGTGAATTAAATTGCAAACGACTTGAGTTCACACCATATTCCCTGTGGAATTCGACCCCAACCTAGTTGGGTTTTATATTGACAACGATCTCTTACACCCATTCAAGAGTGTAGTTTGAGCATTATCAACGATTAGAGGCTCGGAAGACCAGGATCATAATATTAACCCCATGAATTATCAATCAAGTTAAGTAATCTAGCCAATAAAGTTTAATAGAATAGTAGGATTATTCTTAGTGCCTTAACCTTAGGTTTCTCTTTAATGATTGTTCAAAACTTTAGGTTACATCATTGTTTACTTTACAATCAATTTACAACTCTTTACTTTGTGATTATGTTATCACTTGACCAATATAAATCGTAAACTAAAATTGAATAGTCGTTTAATACTAGTTTCTATAGGATCGATACTTGTCTTCTATAAGGACACTTTACTACTTGGTGAGACCATGTACTGCAATAAGTTGTTTGGCGCCGTTGCTAGGGACTTATAATTTGGCAAATGCTCTAATTTTTGTTTTATTTTTAAGATTTCTTTGGTGTTTTTTACTTGGTATCGATTTTGAATTTGTAGGAAACAAATTTACAAATTAGTAAACTGGCAAGCGATAAGGAGTTCGTTCAACCAGACCTTGAACTCAAGCAACACTTTTGTTAATAGAGGAGAGAATCAATTTTATTTACCGTATTCCACAAATTCAAGAGGAACATAACAATCCTGCTCCCATGGATAAAGAAAAACCAAACCGCAAGACAGTTTGAGAAGTGGCAATCCCACTTGCGATAAATTTGACCTCCCCATTTCAAAAATAAGTTGATGGACGTAACTTTCAGCTTAAACAGAATATAGTGCAGCTTTTGATCAGTAGTGGACAGTTTACTGGGATTTCACATAAAGATCCACTAGTCCACTTGTAGAACTTCTTGGAGATTAGTGACACATTTATCCCTAGGGGTGTGTCACCTGACTATGTAAGGCTGACATAATTCCCCTTTTCACTATTGGGGGAAGCTAAGAAGTTATTGAATGTTTAGTCGGGAAGTTCAATCACAAATTGGGATGACTTATCTCGAAAGTTCTTCGCTTGTTTTTCTCCATCTGGAAACACTGTGAGATAGTGAGCTTTAAATAGAGGCTAGATAAGAACTTATATCATTCTTTGGAGAGGTTCAAAGATCTTCTTTGGGACTGTCTATATCATCAGCAATCTAATGAGGTACTAGCTCACACTTTTGTTGAGGCATTTGACCATAACACAAATATTTTTCTAGATTCAGCTGAAGGTAGTCAAGTTTTGGAAATAATGTATGATGCTCTATACACCTTGTTGAACCAGATTGATCAAGATAATCTGAATTAGAATGGTGATACCCATGAGGTTTAGTGAAAAAGGTTGTAGGTATAATTGCTGTTGACAGTGTTATTGTAATGCCCCGAGAGTACACCTTGGTGCCACATGGTGCTTATGACCCCAAAAGACCACAAGCTGACCCATGACTGATATCTGTTGTGAGCACTAAATAGTAATACTGAAATAAATGTAGAATCAGGCTGAATTGCCATAAGCTTCAAAATGTAAATACTGATAAATAATAATATATGGTAAAAACATCTAAAAACTAATCACTATCTGAATTGGTATAGTCTGAAAGCCTCTAACTGAACTGTCTTAATATGGAGTTGATGGTACAAGCCCCCAACTAAATCTAACTACTAAACTACTGATAAACTAAAATAAATCATATATCTGTCTAAATACGGTCAGGATCTTAAGCATCCGAACCTATGATATGAACATCATAGAGCAAAACAATAGTATGTGGTCAGTATGTGGAATATAGTGGTATGCTAGATGAGGTAAGCCTGAATGCAAGGGTTCATATGCATAAAGAAAAACTGACTGAATGATATTGAGTAACTGAATATAAGAGTACATGGATAACTGATACTACAAAAATCACTGAGTATGCAATACTACATATATGTATAGACTGTAACTGAGCTTTTCTGAAGCTTAGCACTGGGTTCTAATAACTGAGTAACTAATATCTGAAGTTACTGATAACTGATTTACTAATACTGATTGACTGTGTCCGACAGTCCTGATTCTGTAAAATAAACTGAGTTCTAAACTGAAGACTGAAACTGAAACTGTGGAAGATAATCATCTAATCGACATGCCCCAAATAAAATAAGATAACTGAATTGGGGTCCAATCTATAACCCTAATTGAAAGGGTGGTAATATCATTCCATGGGTACTAACATTTGTTGTAGAGTCAGTCCTATCTAACGGGTGACCCCTGAGATTAGTCCTAAACTAGCGGCTGACCCCGGAGTATGTCAGTCCTATCTAACGGGTGACATCTCCTAACATATGCTGGCTATGTAGTTCTAGAACTTAGGGATTGTTTTTAGGGACCCAGTCCTAACTAACAGGTGAACCCCCATCATTAGGCTCGCTTGGTGTGGAACCCTACTCCCAACTGAATGGACACTGAACTGATTATACTAAACTGGACTGGACTGATACTTAGTGTACTGAATTTTCCTAAGTTCTGTAACTGACTAAGTTCTATTTATTGTGACATGACTGATACTATTTTGTAACTGACACTGGCTCTAGGTAAACAACTAGATTGTCGGGTATTAAATACCCCCAGGACTTGATAGCATAAAAAGAAAGACATAACATGATCATAAAGGCATAACAATACTTTATTGCTAATAATGCACTCATTTAGACATTTTGTCAAACACTTGATATACGTGAACTTGTGTATGAATGGGATCAAATAATAACATGTCATACTTTCACTAGTCAAATCACATAAGCATTTTATTAAACATTTGTAGGGAATAAGCTTGTACATGATTGGGACCACATAATAACATGTCATGATTTCACTATTTACTTCACATAGGCAATTTAGCAAACACTTAGGGAGCATGGATAATTTTCATGATAATGGCCAACACATGAACATCATGATACATTAATCAATTTATAAATTCAAGGGTTTATCAAGATAATCACGTACTCATCACACATGCTATTCAATTTTCATGAAACTTGTTATTAATTCATGGATTGAAACCCAACTAATATCATGAACATGAATTCAATCTAATTCAAACATGGAAATCATGAATCTGAGATCTTGTATGTTTAAAAAGGGTTCGTGGACTTGATGGATAAAAAGGACCCATGAATGGAAACCTAACATACCTTGTAATGTTAATTCTTGAAGGTTCTTGGTGAAATTCTTAAGGGTTGACCTTGATTCTTGAAGCTAGGGTTTTGGCCTCTTGAGAGAGAATGTTTTAAATCTTCAAAAAAGTGAGTAAATAAAGAGATATTAGGTTATTTAGGGTATAAATCCCATGTTTAGGCTGATTAGGGGTTTTGAGAATTGACCAAATAGCCCCTGAAATTAAATAATGGAAGCTGAAAATCCTGATTATTCACCCCGATGTGATGTGATACAATCACGCTGGCTCACTGGAAAGTGAAAAACTGGGAACTGGGCTGATAGTGCAATAAAGTGCCATCAGGGTGCCTTACTGAATGGGAAACTGGGCCTTGGAGCGATGCGCTATTATTGCGGAGCAATACTGAAAAAGTGACAATTGGGAAATTGGCTGGTGGCGTGATGTAGTGGTATTATGTTGGCTTACTGGAAAATGACAATTGCCATTTTGACTATCTCCGCAACGTGCTGAAGTACTAGGTAGTACACTGTTTCACTAAAATGACTCTAACTCTTCACCCAGGTATCAAATTTAGGCCAATTTTATATTGTTGGAAAGCTAATTGAATTTTTTACGTAATGGCAGGCTCTAAATGAAAAATATTAAGTATTTCAAAAATTTTACATGGGATTACTCAGGTACTAAGACTTAAATTAAGATAGATAAATATGGGGTATTAGAGTTATAGCCTTAGCCACTCAGCTCTTAATAATGAAGAATTAGATAATGACCCAATTAAGCAAATTGGGTGTGAATAAAACTGCGGATCAAGTAAATACAGTGCAACAAATCATAGGTTAGTGTGATGTTTGTGGCAATTGTGTTCATTCTGCAGATATGCATGGTGCAAATCCTTAGAAAGTGATATTTGTGGGAAATGGTCAAAGGATAAATTATGGTAATGCCTACAGTAAAAAATGGCAGACTCAGCCACCAAATTAATCTTGGAACAATAACCAACAACAATAGTTTCAGTAGCAACAAAATAACACACAGGCTATTATCATAGAGAATATGTTAAAGAAGATAATGGCCACCCAAGAACAGATGGATACTAAACTCAAAAATCAGCAATTACTGCAGAAGAATTTGGAGTATCAGTTGGGGCACATGCAGCAGGCACAAAATGCTAGGGCTTAAGGTGGTTTTCCAAGTGATAATGAACCTCCTAAATAAGTAATGAAAATCACTTTAAGGAATGGTAAATATCATAATGAAAGGCCTCTAAAAATAACGAAGGAGGTTGAAGTAGAGTTTGTTCCTCAACAGACAGATGACAAAGTTATTAATAATTCGAGGAATTCTGAGTACTCAAAAACAAAAGTTGCTGAAAAGGTTAAGGAGAGTCCACTACCACCTTTCCCATAGAGGCTTAGAAAACCAAAAGAGGATGCATGCTTCAAGAACTTCTTTGACACGTTCAGAGAGCTTCACATTAACCTTCCACTTTTAGATGTTTTGTATGGAATGCCCAAGTATGCTAAGTACTTGAAGGACGTAGTGACTAATAAAATTAATCTGAAAGATGTGGAGATAGTAGTACTCACTGAGGAGTGTAGCTCTATAGTGATGCAGAAGATTCCTAAAAAATCAAAGACACTAGGAGTTTTACTCTCACTATTCAAATTGGAAACATTGAGGTGGTCCATGCACTGAGTGATTTAGGGGAAAGTATCAATTTGATTCCCCCATCGTTGTTTAACACCTTGTGCTTGGGGAAGCCAAGACCAAGCTCTTTGATACTCTAATTGGAATATCGAACCCTAGGCTATCCTAAAGGAATTATTAAGGATGTTCTTATCAAGGTTGGTAAGTTTATTTTTCCTACTAATTATGTTGTTTTATATTTTCAAGAAGATGAAAGGGTGTCAATTATCTTGGAATGCCCATTCTTAGCAATGGGAGAAGCATTGATAGATGTAAGAGAGGGCACACTCACAATGAGCTTGGATGATGAAGAGGCATTTTTCAAAGTTTACAAACCACTTAACACACTATTCAACTAAAAATATTTGTGCATGATTATAGTGATTGAAGGGGATAAGTGAGGGGTAGTGGAGTTTAGTCCATTAAAGACCTCTTCAAACACTCTTATTGAGCTGCCTAAGTCACAAATACCCCATCTTGAAGTGATGCTAATTGATGAGCCTGAAAAGGATAATGTTGAGAAAGTTGTTGATCTTAAGATTTAAAACTCAAGAGGTCAGAAACGAATAAGAAGATGGCCTCTTAGTAGGAGATAGAGGATGAAGAAAATGGTTGAGTTTGATATTGGGTCATGCTACAATGCTAAATTAGGTCATTCTTGGGAGGAAACCCACATTAAGGTAGGTTTTATTGTTCAATATATTTAGTTTTTACATCACATAGTTTTATTTTTATCGAGTTGCAGGTTGATGGGAAGTCTAAGTATTAGAAACCTGAGCTAAAGAGCATAGCAAAGATTGAGTGTGGGGTCCTTGGACCCTCTTGATGTATAAAGATGCTACTAGCTAGGCCTAGAGGCCTTAGGGAGTATTTGTATCTCTACTTTTAATTTTATTTTGGGGACAAAGTAGAATTTTAAGTGTGGTGTGGGGGAATTCCCATAGTTTTAGGGCTAATTTTAAATTTTTTGTGTTAAAATAAGTAAGATATTCTTATTGGTACTATCTGTGATTGCATTAGGCAAGTTTTTTGGTTGTAAAATCATGTTGAGTGTGTGAATTACTTCTTTTTAGACTCATAGACTCTAGTTTATGACTCTTATAATTGTTGGTTTAATGTTTTGCATTTATGTTGTTGTTTGGTTGAGAGTCTATGAGGATCCTACTTGTGTTGAGCATGTGCCATATTTGTGCAAGGTGTTTATATATTCCTTGTCATACTTGATATCTAGAACTTTCCTGGTGTGTATGTAAATCAAAATAAAATGTATGGGTTTAGGAGATAATATATGCATTTATTTAATTACCATGTTTCATGCCATCTTTAACCTTCCCTTGTTATTAATCCTAGTTAACCCCATTGAGACTTTAGCCTATTTTTTTTGGAAGCCTAATATGTATCCTAATCCTTTCTTTGATTTACCTTAAATTGATCCAAAGATCCTAGGCTTTTTATTTTAAATTAAATTGAGTTAAGGATTTTGAAATTTAAGTTAGAGAAAGGTGAAATTGAAGCCCTAAAGTAATAGTTATTAGTGTGTAAAATTGATATGTGTTGTGGTGGGGAGTGAAAAATAACTTGTGCTAAAATTTAATCATGATTTAATAGACTATACTCCCTTCAATAGTGTATGTGAGTGAGCTTAATGAGATTGGGGAAAACAAAAGATATGGGTAGACAAAAGCAGTGGAAATTGGTTGTTAAAGGTGAATTGGCTAAAAAGTGTAATATATTAAAGCTCTTAGGGAAGATAGTCATTATTCTTAACCAAAATAGTTCCTATTTGTTCCACAGCCGACATTACAACCCTTAAAGACCTATTTGATCCTAAGCTTTAATACTCTGACATTAGTAGAGTACTACACTAAGGGCAAGGCTATGGTTTATTTTCTATAACTTGTGAACTCTTTGAGAGAGTGAGCGTAGTTTGATTTTTATACCTGTTCTGTGTTAAGCTACATATATGTGAGTATGGGTACCTCTTTTATAGTGATGGCACATGTTTGATGAATGTGAGCAATTTATATCATGTCTTTGATTGAGAAATATTCATGAGTTTCCCAACTTAGTGAATCAATTCTTGAGGCTAGAATGTTTGGGAATAGTATTTGTGAGCTTTCAATAGTGTGTCTAACATGCTTAGAGTAGAAACTTGCATTCTGTGTAGTCATTGTAGTACTAGCTAGATTTTCTTACTTGTAGTAGAAGTTCAGAGTCACCTCTGATTATGATGCTTAGAGTAAGGAGTTGTTCGAGACTGAACAAGGATTTAAGTGAGGGATGGTGATCTGAGGTGGATTTATACACCTCAACATTTTTATTCAAGCTGATTTAGCCTTATTTGGAGGACTACTTATGTTCTTAATGTGTTAAAAATGATATAATTGAGCATCTTAGTGTCAAATTAATTATTTATGAGGTATAAGTTTAAATTTAATTAAGCCAAGAGTCAAATAACAAGTTATAGATCAAAAAGGGCAAAACTAGTTCTTAACTTAAGTTTCTAGTTCATTGTCTTGGATAGTACGTTGTTTTGAGCTCTAATTCATGGTGTTTGGTGCTACAGGATGACTTGTGAGATGAAGATTATGCTGAGATACACAAGCTTAAAATCAATTGGAAACAACATCATTAGGATTGGAATAAAGGGACAAAGGCATGAGATAAGTTTAGATGTCCAGAGGCATCAACGTGTCACGAACCCTGGTCCACACAATAATAGGGGTGAAGTGGACTTTTTTGGTTTTAAGAGATAAATTCCAGTATGTCTCTATTATGGTGGTGCATCGTGGACCCTGGTCCACGCAATAAGAGGCACATCGCGGACCTAATATCGAACTCAGCAAAAATTGTCCTTCTATATATAGGACACTTATGCACATTAAAAAAAACCTTGGACTAATTGGATACTTTGTGAGAGGCTGGAAAACACTTCAATTAGTTTTTTTTCTTCTTTTACTTTAATTTGTTAATGGATTTTAACATGTTTCCGTTATTGCAATTATAGTTATGTCCATGAGCGGCTAAAAGCCCCCTTTCTGGGGTTAAGTCCAAGAATATGATTACTATTGTTTTGAATTTATTTGGTTTAGATTACTTATCATATTTCGTTGTTTATTTATCCTTTTTACAACTATTTTAAGGATTCGTGACCCTTAGAATACATCCATAGTCAACTTGTGAGCCCGAAATGAGGAACAAGAAGATAGTACATGAGGATAAATAGAGTGTGATTATAAACTTCCACATAACGAAGGTTATAATTGGCATCTAGGATAGGAATATACATAGGTGATTTATTTGGTTCATTGCGAGAAGAAATATAAATGCATTTAGCTTAGTTCTCACATCCCCGCTTAATGATGTAGTTGTGGGTCTAAGTTAGATAGACGATTGAGGCTCGAAAGACCAGGACCATAATATTAACCCCGTGAATCATCAACCAAGATAAGTAATCTAACCAATGAAGTTTAATAGCATAGTAGGATTGTTCATAGTCCCTTAAATTTGGGTTTCTTTTTATTGATTGTTCACAACTTTACTTCTAATTTACTACTCTTAACTTTGTAGTTACATTTGTACTTGAAAGATCTAAATTGTAAACTAAAATTCAATAGTTGCTTAACTCTAGTCCCTGTGGGATTGATACTTTGCTTCTATAAGGCCAATTTACTACTTGGTGAGACCATGTACACTTGTGTGTTTGCTTGGGAGCAACACTGCTAACAGTCTTCAGACGCTGTATCCCCACGCAATGCAGGAAATGGTCATACTTCTACTCCTTCTTCTTAGTGACTTTGATTCAGGATTATATAGCAATTCAGATTGAAGTGCTAAGCTTCTATACTTTGAAAGACCCTATTTCATGTTTATGGTTTCCTTTACATTTTGATTATTCCTTTGGATTTGGTTTTGTCTATGGTTGGGGGCATATCCCGACTAGATATTCCTTGGCTTTGATTAAAGGCGTTGTTAGAATACTATTGTCATGGATGGTATCAGTATTGGTATCAATGTTGGTATTAGTATTGGAGTTGATACCGACATCGGCTGGTTTTGGTTGTAGACTTCATTTAATGTCTTTAAATTAATATTATCGTATCTTGTTATATGCTCAAAATTCAACTAAATTTGGGGTGTGGTGTGTTTGGTTTGGTTAGGCACAGGGGGTGATCACCGGTCCACATCGGACTTGAGATACCCATTATGGCCAGGCCCTTGTTCGGGTCCTGACATAGAAAGAACTAGAAAGGTATAAAAGCATTAGTCCTTCCAATCAAGCAGGCGAATGATTGCCATCAAAGCAAGAAGTATAGACTATAGACATGCAGGATCAAGTGGGAACTTGACAGGTCTGGCAGCTACTAAGCTTTAAAATAGGTAGCACCAACCTACACTTTGTATAGAACTGAAAGCTTAACGCAACCAACATAGGTAACCAAGCAGCAATCAAGAGCCGATGATCTGATTTCACCTAGTGGTGAATTAAACCAACAAAGAAAGAAACCCTAGTTTTTGAAGACTACCTGCTCTGCCTTTTTATCAGATTTCATCATGCTGTTAGTCATTGTTATTCCCCGCTAATGAGTTTATCTATAGTTTGCAATCATGATTTATTCCATTTTCAAGTTGAAAAAAAAAGAAGTAAGAACTGTGTAAAGATATAGTTTCATTATCGGCCAGAGCTCCTAGCCCTTTTGATTCTACTTTATCTCAGTTAAACTCCACATCTCTATCAATTAATTCTTTTCCACATATCTTTCTTTTTATTTGTTTCCTTTTGAAAGGAAAGCCCATTGATAAAGTTTGTAGCTTTCAGTCCCACTAGAATTGATCCTGTCTTGTTTGGGAATTTCCTTTTGTAATCCCCTTTTTCTCTACAGCCGATCCTTTACTTTGCTTAGGTCCACTATTCCTGGTCTAGTTGTTTCAAAGGTATGAACTGAGACAATCTTATATAGTTGCCATTTCTGGATTAAATCATTCTAAAAAAGCAATATGCTTAACAAAAGCTTTTTATTTGCCTAATTCTAGAAAAGAGTTGATTCTATAGACAATTGGAGCAGAAGGGAAGAGTTTCCCAAATCCACTATGTAGAAAAATGCTAAGATCACCTATTTAACTTCTAGATCATTAGGTATGGGGTTCCTAAAACTAAGACAATAATATCATATACTATGATCAAAAAAAAAGAATCTACCTCCAGAAAACTAATTTTAAAGGTTTCTTTATGACCTTAAGGACTCTTTTAAAATGGGTAAAACCCTCATTTCTTATAATAGAAGTAGGATTGTAAATCTAAAAGGATTGGCACATATATACTAGAATTGATGACAAAAAGGATCTGATCTTTCACTATCAATTCCTTTCATTTTTGATTCAGGATGATGAACCCAACCCTGTTGGACATAGCTCTCATAATCGGTCTTGAACTTGAATTGTATAGACCAAAGTCTTTCTTACACAACTGATTAGCCTTTTAAAGACTCGGCTCTTTTAAATCCTCTTAATAATAATTGATTGTTCACTTATGCTTTCATGGTAACAAGGAACTGGAAGTCTGCAATTACTGATCTGATTTTTTATTTCTTAGGTGTAGATGAGACAAGAAAATTCTTCTTAGTATTCCACTTTTTTTGATGACTTATATAAGAAGGAATACTTGTCATAAGGTAAACAGGAGTTCCCAACTCAAGCAAAATGATACCGAGTGAAGGTAAGTAGATTGTTTAGTTTACAGAAGGAATCCACTCTAATAGCTAGTGTTATTTTATCCAAAGAATCTGATGACGTTAACAAGAGTCGTGGTAGTTCTTTTTTTAAGGAAAGGTAGTACAGTCATCCGCAGGTAGAAATCCTACAAAAGAAAAATATGCTATCTCTCCTAGTTGTCTTTCTTATTGTGATTCCATTTCCTGCACCAAGACAAGTTAGCTCATCATAGGGCTTTTGATTTTTAAGAAAGGCTTAAGTTCTTCCTTTATTAATGTAAGGTCCGAGAGTAAGATGGCTTTTTTTAGCTTTTCTGACTATACTTTCCGTGGTAGCTAGGAAAATTCCATGCTATATCAAATCAGACTACTTCCTTATGGTTTAGTAAGGGCTTTAGAAAAAGGTGTAACTTCTCTTATTGGAAGGATAGGGATACTTTATGGTAAAGATCTTCCACACATGGACCAGGCTAAAAATGATGAGTATTCGTTTTGTAGGGTTATACTATATAGAACTAGAATAATAGACCGATTAACGGTGGTCAGGTTAGAGACCTCTATTATCTATTAGAGGAGATTGATTTGACTTTATACCATACCTTACTCAGTCTTCCACTTGAACTGGATTTACTAAAGTGTTAATTGAAGTACCCCTTAGCGGAGTATTGAATAAGGAATTGACTTCTCCAAATTAAAAAAGAATAAAAAACAATTTCATCTATTTCTGGCACTATTTTACTTGGCTTATCTGGTAGACTATTTTTATTTTTCACATGTCAAGAGGGATAAAACCTTTAGCTTTAGCAAGTACTAATACTCCTATTTTTCCAGATAGTATAACCAATTATATGAGGTTCTTTTAACTCTTGGAGTAAGAAAAATATATTTGAAAGGTGTGTAGTAGTGAAGAAAACAGATTCTGAAATCTCTCTTTCCTATGCTATCAAGGATAAGAAATAGCCGGAAAGGTCTTCTTCCTTATTATATGCATGTGCAAAAGATTCTATTTAGTGTAAGGTGCAAGGCAAAATTCATAAATGGAATAGAACTCTATGTCTCATTTCCGGCTAACCATAAATAGAGTGAAGGATGGGCCAAGAACTTTTTATAAGGGGTATTCTTTCAATAATATTCCCCGGGCTCACCTATATCTTATTTCTTTTCTTGCTAATGGATTATCTCTTATATCGATTTCTCAACTCATAATAAGTAAGGTATAGAGAGATCAATGTAGGAATCATGTAAAGGCAAGTAAACTGCCTCGCTCCATTTTTCTAACTAAGAAAGCAGCAAATTGATAATGCTCAACTTACACCTCAAATAAGTGCAAGGCGTTTGTCGTCAATATATTTACCCAACTTCGGAGTCAGGGTCGAATCCTCAAGGAACAATGTGACTGGCGATCAAACTAATTTGAAACTACAGCTACAAGTTGAATTTAAACAAATGATAGAAAAAGATAAAATTTGGGGATTTTAAATGGTTAAACAAAAGTTGATTAACACTTTGATTTACCAATGTCATGGGACACTAGAGTTATGGTTACCAAGATGCTTACATTGGTTGGGTTGGAAATCACTTCAGAGTTCCAATTGTCACTTCAATTGCAAGAAGAGTTGAATCCTATTATTTACCCATTCGTCTCTCGACCTCAGTAGGTAGTGTCTCCGTTAATTCTCTCGAACTTAAAGGGTGTGTTTTCTATCCAACTATGTTCTCATGTAGGCAAATCTGGTTAAGGCATTTTCCATTAAACTAAAGATTAAAATCTTTCGAGTCCATGTAAACTCATTCTTTTTCCACATACACTTTCCTCTCGGACAAGTGATGTTCTTGGGCTCACCTTTCAAGTTGCAACTAAGAGAGATCGTTACATTGATCGACAAGCACTTTCCTCTCGGACAAGTGATTGTTTCATTAAAGTAACCTAACAAACACTTTCCTCTCAGACAAGTGATGTTTGTAGTGCTGACTCTATTAAGTTGCAGCCAAGAAAGATCATTAAAATAAAGAAAGGTTTATACAAAATCAATTTCTTATGGACATACATTAGATTCACAAGCTAAATTAGTATTCACATCAAGGTTCCCATAACTCAAATAAAGAAAATTAGCTATTCATGATACAAAGATCAACAATATGTATTGAATTCATAATGAAAAATAAGTAATAAATCATACCCACAATCAATCATCAAATGAAAGATGTTTACAAGAATGTTAGGAACCCTCAATGAGAGGTTTCTCTCCTTTTCCGCCCCCCAATAAAATTGTTCAGATAGATGAATTATGAATGAATCAAAAACCCTAAAAGATGTTATTTATACTAAAGCCTAATTAAGAAAATAAAATAACAAAATTGATAAAATTATTCGAAATAGGTGACCCCCAGGTTGACGCCGCGTCAAGAAGTAGATGCCCTATCACGGATGGCGTCAGAGAGGCTTTAGTTGCCTTCAGGTTCTATCTTAGGCTGTTGATGTGGATGACACCGCATTAGGTATCTGACGGCGTATCACCAATGTCGTCATATATCTTCTTCCCATGTTAACTTTCTACTTAAGGCTGACCCCATTCTTGACGACTTATCAAGACTTTGCCGCCACATCACCAATGTCGTCAGAACTTCTTCTCAGACTACAACTCCATGGTTAAGGTTGACACCAATACTAATAGCCGATCACAAGGCTGACGACTTATCACGATTGTCGTCAGCCATGTTTTCAGCTCTTTTTGCTCAGATTTCAGCTCTTCTTCTCCATTGTTATTTATTTCTATGCTTCTTGACTTTCCTACAAAATATTAAGAAATAAAATCAAAAACACCAATAATTACTTAAGAACTTATAATTATTTCAAGTTAAAAAGTTCTAAATGTGCTACAAAAATCTAGCACATCACAAATCCTTGTTGCCTACAAATAGACTTTCTTATCATTCCCTCCCATTTTTCTTATATAGTATTTATTTCAAGTAGTCAATATGCCAGTGCTTATTTATGATCTTTCCCTTCCTTCTTTTCATTAGATATTATTTCTCTTAAAATTTCCACCTTTTTAAGAGATCGATTATGATATTCTAGTACACTTTTATCTTGTCCTGTGTAGTTTTTCACTACGAATGGTTTTATATCAACCAAAGAATTATTATTATCAAATACGGCTTCTCTCTTGGTATTAGTTGGAGTTCCTACGTTTATATAAATATGCTTTTCACTGATGTCCAGTGTTTTCAAATTAACATGGAATAGGGATATAATGGTAGCCTGTGTAGTGAGATTAAGATTAGCATATTATTTTTTGTAACAATCAAGAGCGACCAATGCTTTAGTATGCTTAACAATGCCCTCATGACACTTTGTACGGAGACAATAATTGTTTGATCACTGTACTCATCTGCATTCCCCGCTAAAAATATTTCGTGATGGTTGCTCAAGAACTTTTATGCAATAAGAAATCAAAGTGTATCATATCTCGCTCAGTCTGAATAGGTTTCAAAGAAAGCAGTACAATGCAACATAGAAGCCTATTTAGTATCGTCTTTAGTTATGAATATTAATGCATCCTGTCTTCATGTTGTATTATTCCCATTAACTGTGAACAAACTACATTTTGAGAGTCTTCATAGAGAAGAGAGAAATTTTCCCCTAAGATAGTCAGGGATAAACCACTATACAGAACAAAAGGAAAGTCAAAACCCTCAATTTAAAAAAACAATCAGCTGTTGTCACTGACCAGGACAGAGATCGAATGGTGGAGTACTATTCTACCACAATGAAACAGGCATCATCAAATCAAAGGTCGAATATAAAGCATTCCCCCCCAGTTAAGAGTGTTTCTGCCCCAGCGACAACTCTCTGGTCTCCTCAAGTGCTCATGTTACCTAACTAAAAAAAATAAAAATGATAATATGGAAACCCTTCGTGACTGCAGTCGTATGTTTTTGTCTTAAGAGAAACAACCTCTGAATCCAGTTTTGTCATTATGATAGGAGGGAAATTGATAGCTCGACAGAGAGCATACCCGACCTCCATGGATGACTTCGAAAACCTTTATTTCATCATTTGCCTCTGAAATCTTGGGTTTTTAAGATGATTTTTTTTCATTTTTATATAGATCTATGGGTACACTGATCTCCAAATAAGATTTCTTTTGTCATCTTCTTTATACTTAATTTCTACTCATTAGCTTGAAAAGAATCCTCTCATAAGTTCAAGAGTTTAGAAAGGCTTTTAGAATGGGAAATATCTTAGACTTCCTTATAAGAAGATAAGCTAGAATGATTTTATGTACAGGTCTTGGTCAATATATAGACTTGATCTAGAGAAAATAGAGCAATATGTTATTAGAATGAATGAGGTTGCTGCTTCGCCCTATGGAAACTAACCTTAGTGTCCATGTATCATGAAAGAAGATTTTTGAATCAATAAAGAAAGCCTATTGAATCAACTTTTGGGAATAGAAGGGGAAGAGGAATATGCCAATGAAGTTGTTGTAGGGGACAAATCTGGGGATGGCAAGCTTCTTTATCAATGATGCGTCATTACCATAATTGTATGTACTTGGATTTCTTTTATATTGTTAGCATACTTTGATGTCATAGAATCAATAGTTGATACACATAAAATAAAATAGAGAGAAGGGCTCATTGAATGACTCTAGTACTATCTCATCCACTACTCTAGTTAATTGTCCCTTATTTTTCAAATATAATTTCTATCTTATGTATGGTCGTTCCTAAGGTCATATCGTTTGAAGTAAATTCTTTTTTTGATCAATTCCCAAACACTTTTTTTTAAGATTCTTCCAAAGAGTAGGGCTTTCTAGATATAGATGATGATATCTATAGAGATGGATCTTCTATATATCATAGAATGAAGTAGCACATGGATATATATATATATATGATTCCAAACCTTCCGAATCAATCATGTAATGATCTTCTAAATCTTGGGTCTTCCTATTTATCATATGAATTATGCTTATCATGTAGCATCAGACCGAATGACTCTATGAAATTAGGTCGATACTTCCACATATTATGGGTAAGGTAGGACATATCCCTATTTTTCCCCAGGGAAATATTTTAAATTCCCATTACTCAGCTTTTAATTTTCCTCTGACCATCAAATAAAATGTAAATAACCCATCCTACTCTCTTTGAAAGAAGGGGAA
Organism: Capsicum annuum; assembly: GCF_002878395.1. NCBI lineage: Eukaryota > Viridiplantae > Streptophyta > Magnoliopsida > Solanales > Solanaceae > Capsicum > Capsicum annuum. The sequence goes on from NC_061117.1 coordinate 111,915,856, forward strand.
CTTTTGGTTCTGTCGGTGCTTGAAAGAATTTTTTTCTCCATATTACTATATCTTGTCAATCAATAATTTTATATGAGGAACTAATGAACTCAATCACTTGTTGCTCTTACTCTTCAGTTTTCTGTTGAGGACTATCCTGTAGAGGTACTCAAATTGAATCATTGGTTAATTTCTAGGTAGTCGTAAACCTAATTTGTTATTTCAAATTAAGTAAATCAATAGTTCAAACAACGCTCAAATTTAGGGTATTTACTATTTTTATATTAACTTCTATACTAGAAAGAATGGTATCTCCAATTATAACCCCTCTAGGATGTAAAGTATATCTCCTCTCACCATCCTCATAGTTATGAGATAAACATATGAATTTTGATTTGGGTTGTATTCTATGGTTAAGATTCTACCATATATTTCTTTTTTATTCCATCAAAAATCAATTTTATGATATAGACGTTTATGACCTCCCCCTCTTTGCCTTGCGGTAATGATTTTTCTGGCATTACGACTGTTGCCACAATGATGCTATCCATAGATCAAATTATTTCATGGATTGGATTTCACTTGACTGTCTAGGATTCCATTGTGTATGCTTGAGGTAGAAGTTTTGTATTAATGTATTTCCATGTTGTTAACTATTTTGATTGTTGTCCTTTTATTTCATTGAGGAGGAATAGAATAACCCGAATAAAGCCTAATGATCATATGTCTATAATACATTATATGTCCTATAATAGGTCCCATTCTTCTACTCTTTCTCAGAAGTCGATGACTATTCTTAGCTATTACCTTGACACCAAAGATAAGTTCAACCCAATGCTTTATTTCTGTCCTAGTTGATCCTGATTCGAAATTAGAAGTATATTGACTTTCCCCAATAACGAAATACTTTTGTCGGTAAATATTACATATTAGATTCCATCAATAAATTGATCTTATTACCTATGAGTGAAAGTCTTAATAACAATGCTAGTTATTATTGTTCATTATGATATACATATACCACATCAATTTATTATGTATGTATGATGAGATTCCATTGATACAAAGTCAATTCCTGTAGATTTATTGGAAGGGTCCATTGGTGTGCATCTAGTAGGAATTGAACCTACGAATTCGCCAATTATGAGTTGGACACTTTAACCATTCAACCATGGATGCAAACAGACTCAATGAGTGAAATAGGTCTTGGTATTCCTTCTCGAGCTTCTATTTCTTCCATTAAAGGAGATTTGAGAAATAATGGAATAGGAAAATATGATTCTAGAACGAGCAAGATCCGGGTTAAGAAGGGGGAGTTAGCAAAGTTAAATAAGATTGGAATGGTCATAGGAACATGTATTGATGTACCAGATTAGGTAATTCTCCTAGGTTGTTGCAATGTATTCCACTAGTTGACTTAAGACTTGATTATTGGTATATTGATCGATCCATCACGGATTGAAATAGGAGTAGGTTTGACAAAAAGCTTTTGAAAAATCAAAAGCACAGTGAACCCAAGTAAATAAGGGACAAGATGAATACATAGGTTAAACGAGCACCCCATACCCAAAAGGTGCCCCACATAGGTTTTCCCTGAACCCCCCAGTAACTAAGGTAAACAACATAGAAAAAGCACCTATTTCTGTACCAGTTTTTGAAGAGCAAAGGAAAAAGAGGTTTGGTAATAGGAAAAAAAGTGTTAATAGATGTAACGATAATAACAAGAATACTTATTTGAGCCACAGAAACATATAGATATAGAATACGATAATTTCCACCTTGTTGAAGATATAATAGTGCTACCCAAAGTCTTAAATGAATAGTCATTGTAGTTAAGAACAATAGAGATCCAATAAGAATTTGCACGTAGCTTCTGGTATTTGACATAAAAAATGAAGGTTGTAATAACGAAAGGGACATGTGACAATTTTTTCTTAGCTAATGTAACAAGAAAGACATAGATCTATATTCAATATGCAATCAAAGTATTTCTCCCCAAAAAAGAAAAGAAGTCCCCGTGCTTTCTTTTTTCTTCGCTTGTGTGTCACATTCCCTACTCGCGGAATGGCATACTGAAAAAAAACAAAAGCCTTATGGCATCTTACTCAAGTTATTCTTTTTATTCTTATTCTTTCTTAGTTATAGTCCCTATAATGGTTTTTTCTTTCTAGGTTTCTTAGGGCTCTCTGTCTTTAGAACAGTACGCCTGTCCACTACGAATGAATATTACATCAATAGAGTAAGTTGTTCTGTAAAATATGCCTTTAACACGAACCTAGGGCAACACTGTGAACACTTGTGAGTGTACTAAGTAAATTAAATAGATGCTTATTGGTCTTAATTATGCAGGATCGAGCCTTGTCCTTGGAAGCCATCCATTCAAGCATTCCCAATCCTTTTTCTTTTTTTGATCGGACTTTCTATATCCATATGATATGATATGGATTTCAAGCTTCCTACCCTAGGTTTTTGTGAAGAATTAGAACATGAGAAAGCACATTTTTTTGCTACATGAAATGACCCAAAATTGGGCCATGTCATATGGGCACCTCAAGCCCATATGAACCGGAGGTTTCCTGATAACCCATAACAATCATCACATCAATCCCAGGGGTTGGGTTAATCCCAACCACATAATAAGATAGCAGAAACAATACTAAAAGTCATAACTAAAACAATGTCTAACCATTTCATAAATATCAACACACTAGCCAATATATCCAAGTCAATAGTCATCCACAATACCTCTATACAAATTGATGTTTAGAAATGTATATGTCGGGACGAGCCCACGACAATAGCCAAACCAAGTTAACATTCATCCACAATACCTCTATACAAACCAAAGTTTAGAAATGTATATGTCGGTACAAGCCACTGACAATAGCCAAACCAAGTCAAAATAAGACTAAGTATAAAGATAGGGGACCAAGAATGATTGTCTTCAGAAATAAAAAAGCTCACCACTCCGTAGTAAATGCACGAACCGTTTTGATCACCTAATCACTGTATAGGAAGAGAGGATGATGTTTGTTTCGGCCCCTATTTGATGTAGGGACATAGCTTACGAAGACGGTTAGCGGTTGGAATGCTAGCATGTAACTCAAGAATAAGGATAAAATAGCATCATCATTTAGCAAAAAGCAATATATCATATTCAATCACATTCATAACATTATCCATACATATAGACATATCACATGCTAATCAAGGGGACAAGGCTTATCAACACTTTGGAAGAAGTCATTCATCATACATGCAAAGGAGGACTCCAAACTTCTATACTTTATAGATCCAAGCATTTCTCATTAGGAATAGGACTTTAACTATATTCACATATCATCAAGTAAGAGATCTAACCTTACACATATGCATTTAAGTGAGGGACTCTAACCACTCACACTTATTCATTGAAGAAAGGGAATCTATCCATATGAACACATATTAGGTAAGGGACTCTAACCTCATGCCATATTAGATAGGGGACTCTAACCCTAAGCCAATTTATTTGGCAAGGAACTTCGACCTCATGAGATCTCATTATGCAAGGGAATTTAAACACAAGAAATTTCCCTAGGCAAGGAACTTTAACCTCAAGCCATCATGACTATCATTAGTTGACATTCGGAATCTAACCCCTTGTCTATGTATCCACATCCATTCTATTCCAGACGTAAGGACTTTAACCTATTTAGCCAATTCAACTCCCTATGTGACCACATGGTCCTTATGTTCATTGCTCACCCATTTCAATAGGCCAATGCCTTAATTCAACTCATGATACAATTCAAACTATGGTCCTCAATATCCTTATGAGCCATTCATACTTCATTAGCAATTCTATACCACAATTTAGTTTAACACATAATTCAAGTTCATTTTCATGTTATGGACTTTAACCCCCTTCTTATTCATCAAACCATCAAGGTCATCAATTACACAATACATGGATAATTTTACCTTCACAATATCATTTATCAAGCATTCGTACATATTAGGCCATTTCCCTAATTCAAAGCATCATCATTATGTAACTAGACATCTCACTTAGACATTTTCACAAACACCTTGTGTGCATGCCTTTACTAAGGCCAATTTCATGGTAGAAATCTTCAAGTCTAGGGTTACTCAAGACCCACATGTTATAACACATACCATAAGCATTCACGTGTGCAAACTACCATCAATAATATGTATAAACATAAGTCTAAGGAAGAATCATCATTATTCAACATTAGGCAACAAAACCCTTTTCATTTGATTTCCAAACCACCATGTACACTTACTAATCTAAGTGTAAAATACATGTGTTTAGAGTTATTTAGAAAGGGGAAGAGATACATGCCTTAAAAAAGATAAATCACAAATAATATTGACTCCCCTTTGCCTATTGATGACCACTCTTGAAACCCTAGCCTTCAATTCTTCAAAGATGAGATTGAGAGAGTATTTAGGGTATTTCATCCATCAAAATGGATGTTTAAGAGGCTACACACACTTATCTAATGAGAGGGCTTAGGGTCTTAGACATGGGAAATGACCACAAGTCCCTTAGTTAAAAGCTAAAAATTGAATCCATCCATGGGTACGACTCACCATACAACTCACTTAAGTAGTCGTACTGTAGGGAATGAGTGGTACCCTGTCTCATATCCTAGGCTTATCCTAGGCCACACATACTGTTAAGGTTATGACCATACACCCATGAGTCTTATCCAAAAGGGTATGACTCACCTCTAACTCGTTTGCTCCACTCGTAACAAAATGAGTCCACTCCAAGCTAAGATTTCACTCCACATGACTCACCTAGTTATGACTCGTACCCTTAGATATGATTAAGGAGAGGGTCACTCGTACCTAGGGCAGTGAGTGACCCTCACTAAACTTCCTAGGATACGAGAGGGGAGGAGAAGAAGGATACAGCTCGTATCCAAGGGATATGACTTAATCCCCTAGTTAAACCCAACCCAGTGGCACCAAAAGATAAAGTTTTTTTTCAATGGTTCTAAGTCTAGGTGTTTCAATTCTCCCCCACTTGGATCATTTTTCCTTAAATGAGTGGTAAGGCATGCAATAAACACAAGACAATATACTATCATATGTCAAAACAACCTTCAAACAAGTTAGAACAAGCGTACAACAAGGATATAACACACTCCATGCTTATTATCGATCATTCATTCACATTATCGTCTTTGGGACTCAAACCCATTATTTATCAAGACACTTGTTCATTTCAAAGATTAGGGACTTAAACCCTTCCTTATCAACACTTACTCATTGCACAACTTAGGGACTTCAACCCATCAAATTATCAAGGATACTTACTTAATTCAAGAATTACGGACTTGAACCCATCATTTACTAAAGACATGAATCAACCCAAGATACTAGGGATTTAAACCCATCACGACAAGGACATACATACTTTTTTCTTAAAGAATTAGGGACTTGAACCCATGATCTCTAACAAGACTCAAATCAACTCAACACATTGGGTGACTTTAACCCATTATCTATCAAATCCATAAATCAAAGCAAGGAGATCAATGAATACCTCCATCCTGAGTTTCCAAAATAGGAAACAAATATGGATACTTGAAATTTATGTTCTCTTTCGCTTCCTACGTAGCTTCCTCGGACTTTTGGTTCCTCCAAAGAACCTTTACCGAAGACGCTTCTTTTATTTGCAACCGGCGAACTTATTGATCCAAGATCCTCACTGGGATCTCCTCGTAGGACAAAGGGTCCAAAATATCAATATCCTTCAAGGGAATAACCAACGAAGGATCACCCATACATTTTTGCAACATAGAGACATGAAAAATCGGGTGAATTGTGTTTATAATAGAAGGAAACTCCAACTCATAGGCAACGTTACAAACCCTCTTCATAATCAAGTAGAGACTAACATACCAGGGACTAAGATTCCTTTTTTTACCAAACCGCATCACTCCCTTTATGGGAGACACTTTCAAGAATAAAATATCACCAACGCTAAACTCTAAGTCCCTATGTCTCACATCTACATAGGACTTTTGATGACTTCGAGTGGTTCTCAAAACTACCCTCACATGCATCGGACCACAAGAACTTTACCTTCTTTTGGGTCAGCTTGGTCAATGGGGTAGCTATAGTTGAGAAATTTTCCACAAATCTTCTATAGTAACTGGCTAGACCCAAGAAGCTCTGAATATCAGTTGGAGTCGTAGGTCTAGGCACTTCTTAACCACTGCAACTTTTTGGGTATATACCATAATCCCGTCATTAGAGATAAAATTACCAAGAATAGCTAAGGCTTTCAACCAAAACTCACACTTGGAGAACTTGGCATAAAAATATGATCCTTCAAAGTTTGCGACATGGCGCAGAGGTGATCTACATGATCTATCTCACTTTTAGAATACACTAAGATATCATCAATGAAGACAATGAGAAACATGTCCAAGAACGAACGGTAAACCCTATTCATCAAGTCCATGAATGCCACCGGGGCATTGGTCAACCCAAAAGACATGACAAGAAACTCATAGTATCGATATCGAGTTCTAAAGACCGTCTTCGGAATATCCATATATTTCATCTTAAACTGATGATTACCTGATCTAAGATAAGTCTTACAAAAACACTTAGCACCCTAAAGTTGATCAAACAAATCATCGATCATAGGAAGAGGATATTTATCCTTTATGGTCACTTTGCTCAATTGATGATAATCAATGCACATATGAAGGGAGCCATCTTTCTTGCGCACTAACAACAGGGGAGCACCCCACGGAGATACACTAGGGCAGATGAAAACTTCATGTAAGACGTCTTTCAATTGCTCCTTAAGCTCGTTTAGCTCTATCGGAGCCATTCTATAATGAGGGATAGAAATCGAACGAGTGTACAGAACAAGATCAATCCTAAAATTAATTTCCCTATGGGGAGAAACACTGGGAAGATCATCGAGAAACACCTAAGGAAACTTATTAACCATAGGAACAAATTCTAGAGAAGGATCTTCCGAGTTAGAATCTTTAACTTGGACCAAATGATATAAATAACCCTTTGAATTCTATTTTGGGGCCTTTAGATAAGAAATGAACCTCCCCTTAGGCACTAGGGAACCACTTTCCCATACAATGACTAGCTCATAAGGGAATTGGAACATGACCTTATGGGTCGGACAATCTAAGGTAGCATAGCAATAGTGCAACCAATCCATCCCAGAATGACATCAAAATCAACTATGTTCAACTCTATCAAGTCTACAAGAGTATCCCTACCACCAAATGATATCACACCCCATTATAGACCCTTCTAAAATTCACAAGGTTTCCAATCGGGGTAGAAACAGAAAAAGAAACTGACAGACTCTCGAGGCCACAATCAAGATGCACAACTATATACGGTGTCATAAAAGAAAGAGTAGACCCAGGATCAAGAAAATAATACACATCACAGGAGAAAATTCTCAACATGGCCGTGATAATATCGGGAGATAACTCAGAATCCTGGTGAGTAGCAAGTGGATACTAGAGATTCTGGCCAGCGCTGGTGACAAAAATAGAAGTAGAGGCAGACATAGCACACTTTGGTGCGAGAGTAGATAGAGTAGCAATAGGGGCCCTGTTGTCCTAAGAAGCTTCTAGAGAGGGGAACTCATGTTTTATGTGCCCAATCTTACCATAATGGAAATATCTATTTCTCTTCTTCTTACACTGACCATGGTGTCTCTTACCATAGAATCTATAAGGAGGGTGGGATAGAGCCGACTGGGTACCACTAGCATGGAATTAGGCACCCTATGCCTGGGACCCACTATAAAACTGAGATCGATGATCACCCAAAAACTTCGAGCAAGGAGAGCTCACACTACCGAGGAGAAGAGACTTAAACTCCCCCAATTCTTGCATGGCCAGATGTAACCATCACCACCACTATGCTCAAAAGACCCAAATTTCTTACCTTATTTCTCACTAAGATCAACTTGCTTTTTTCCCCTTCTTCTAATTGTTGAAAATACTCAATAAACCTAGAAATATCCATGTTCTCAATTAATAAGGCCTCCTTGCTATTAAGAACTAACTCATGGGACAATCTCGAGACAAACTTATGCATTCTATCCCTCCTGCTAGAGTCTATCTCGGGAGCTTACCTTGATAGTTGATGGAATTTCAAGGCATACTTTTGAACTGACATCCTCTCTTGTTTCAAGTTCACAAACTCTTCTGCCTTTGCCACCCTCAATTCTTAAAGAAAGAAGTGGTCTAAGAAAGCCTCAGAGAAGTCTTCCCATATGGCGAGACTAGCTTTAACACTCTAGAAAACTCCCACCCCTCATACCATTGGTATGCTACATCTTTCAATTGATAAGAATTAAAATCAACGGCCTCAATATCCGAACTATGCATGATTCAGAAGATCCTCTCCATTTCATCAATGAAGCCTTGAGGATCATCCTCAACCTTTGTACCAGAGAACATAGGAGGGCTCAACCTCATAAATTTGCCAATTCTTATGGCCTTAAGATAAATGGTAACGGGAACACCATGCTCCACTTGAGACGCTACCAATTGAGTCAAGAGGCTGATAGAGCGATGATTCTCGGCATTAGTAGTATCCCTCTAAGGTGACGAAATAGGAGGGTCACTCTTATAGATGGGGTTGGTGGGGACAGGTCGAATCCCACAAAGATGGTCGAATGTCATATCCTTAGACCATGTCCAAACTCAAAAAATTGGATGAGCTTTATCCATAGGGCTCTCAGAAGTGTTTAACTAAGTCTCAGATTTCCTTGGATCCAAGATCTAAGACTCTATAGCTTGAGATTGAAACACAAGAAAGGGAAACATTTCCTAAAATGTCTCATAGCTCCTCTGTTATAAGTGTGGCGTACTTTACACCCATAAAAGAGACTCTACTCGACATGATATTCTAGATACCCAACTAACTATGAACCTAGGCTCTGATATCAAATTAACACGACTCAAACTGAGCCACGTTGTATAAGTACCTCCAATCCACATCAATTAGAGGTCCCCCGATAACCCATCACAGTCATCATATAAAACCCATAGTTCAGGTGAATTCTGACCGCATAATAAGATAAAGGAAATAATACTAAAAGTCATAACTTAAATAATGTCTAAACATTTCATAAATATCAACACACTAGCCAATATACCCAAGTCCATATCCATCCATAATACCTCTATACAAACTAAAGTTTAGAAATGTATATATTTAGACAAGCCCCCCAAAATAGCCAAACCAAGTCAAAATGAGACTAAGTCTAAAGAGAGGGGACCAAGAATGATTGTCTTTCGAAATAAGAAAGCTCACAACTTTACAATCAATGTACAAACTGCTTTGATCACCTGATCACTGTGCATAAAGAGAAGATGATACTCTGGCCTCTATGTCGCATGGGGACATAACGTCCAGAGATAGTTAGAGGTTGGAATGCTAGCATGTAACTCAAGGATAAGGATAAAATAACATCATCATTCAACAACAAGCAATATATCATATTCAATCATATTCATAACCTTATCCATACATATAGACATATCACATGCTAATAAAGGGGACAAGACTTATCAACACTTTAGAAGAACTCATTCATCATACACACAATGGAAGACTCCAAGCTTCTACACTTATAGATTCAAGAATTTCTCATTAGGCATATGACATTAATCGTATTCATATATCATCAAGTAAGGGACTCTAACCTTATTATATTCTTTTAACTAAGAGACTCTAACCACTCACACTCATTCATTTAAGCAAGGGATTCTAACCATATGCACACACATTAGGCAAGGGACTCTAACCTCATGCCATATTAGATAGGGAACTCTAACCCCAAGCTAATTTATTTGGCGGGGCACTTTGACCTCATGGGATCTTATTATACAAGGGAATTTAACAACAAGAGATTTCTCTAGGAAAGGGACTTTAACTTCAAGCCATCATGACTGTCATTAGTCGACAATAGAAATTTAATTCTTTGTCCATGCATTCATATCCATTCGATTCCACACATAATAACTTTAACCAATTTAGCCAATTCAACACCAAACATGACCACATGGTCCTCATGGGAGCCTTTATTGCTCAACTATTTTAATAGGCTAATGCCTTAATTCAACTGATCATACAATTCAAAATATGTTCCTCAAGACCCTTACGAGTTATTCACACTTTATTAGTAATTCTATACCACAATTTAGTTCAACACAATTCAAGTTCATTTTCATGTTAGGGACTTTAACCTTCTTATTCATCAAACCATCAAGGTCATAAATTACACAATACATGGCTCATTTTACCTTCACGATATCATTTATCAAGCATTCATACATGTTGGTCCATTGCCCTAGTTCAAAGCATCATCATCATGTAACTAGACATCTCACTAAGACATTTTCACAAATATCTTGTGTGCATGCCTTTACCAAGGCCAATTTTATGGTACAAATAATCAATACTAGGGTTACTTAAAATCCACATGTTAGACCACATACAACAAGCATTCACGTGTACAAACTACCATCAATAACATGTATAAACATAAGTCTAATCAAGAATCATCATTATTCAACATTAGGCAATAAAACCCTTTTCATTTAATTTCAAAACCACCATGTACACTTACTAATCCAAGTGTTAAATACATGTGTTTAGATTTATTTAGAAAGGGCAAGATTTTATTCCATAATCAAAATGAATCACTAAGAATATTGACTCCCCTTTTTCTCTTTAAGACCATTCTTGAAACCCTAGCCTCAAATTCTTCAAAGATAAGCTTGAGAGAGTATTTAGGGTGTTTGATCCATCAAAATGGATGTTTAGAAGGCTACACACACTTGTATAATGAGAGGGATTAGGATTTTAGACATGGTAAATGACCACAAAGTCCTTAGTTAAAATCTGAAAATTGAACTCGTCCAAAGGTATGACTCACTTAAGTAGTCGTACCCTAGGGTACGAGTGGTCCCCTGACTCATACCCTAGTCTTCTCCTAGGACACAAATACTGTTAAGGATACGACCATACACCCATGAGTCATATCAAAAGGTTACGACTTACCCTTATCTCGTATCTCCACTCATAAAAATATCAGTCCACTCCAAGCTAAGACTTCACTCCATACAACTCACCAAGGTACTACTCGTACCCTTAGGTACAATTAAGGAGAGGTTTACTCGTACCTAGGACAGTGAGTAATCCTTACCAAAATTCCTAGGATACTATAGTAGAGGAGAAGAAGGATATGGCTTGTATCCAAGGGATACGACTCAAACCCCTAGTCGTACCCACCTTAGTGATACCAAAAGATAAAGTTTTTTCAATGGTTCTAAGTCTAGGTATTTCACAACTTGTGTGACCCCACCTCATGTGTTTTAAAAGGACCTAAAGTTCATGTTTATTCTATTTACAAAATATAAAAATATAAATAAAGGCCTTCTCTTTCTGTTCGCTTTCTTTGTCTCTTTATTGACTATTGACATAGCAAAGTCTTGTTCTATTGAGCACGATACCTGCCCTCTACAAAGTGATTTTTGAAATAGTCTTTAAACGATGCTTCATCTTTAGTTCCAAAAGCTTTAGTGAATGGATTTTTTCTATGCCCACCACCCATTAAAAGACACACTATATAGGGTCACCCACCCTAGTTCAAATACTATTTTATCCTACCTCACTCACTGCCCCTCAGGCTTAAAAGCCTTTTTATTATCACTACTTACCTAGATTGATATGGCTTGTTTTCTAGAAAGATTTCTTCTTGAATTATGGCTTTGAAGCTCTTCTTTTTATAACTAGAGAGGTATGCAATATGAGTTTAGATCCACCTTGATTTGGGATGTCGGAACATCAATTGAATCTAAAATCAAATCCTAAAGTGACTTCAAAATAGGTTCAAGTGCTTTGATTGAAAACCTTTCCTATCTAGTATTAGTTGATCCTTCAGCATCTACATTAACTAAATTGGAAGAAATATTCAAAAGATGAGATTAGGCTTGAGGAGGATCAAAAGACTGATTCTCGGTCCCCAATAGTAGAAAGCCAGTTAGACTGCAATCCATGTCTATGGAAGAAATAGTCATAAAAAGTGATCCATATGATCAAAAAAAAGGTGTGCTATATATGTTTCTACCGTACACGTAGTTTCTTTCAATTGTAGCTTATTACTACCTGGATCAATCATCCTATTCTAATTCTCCTTATGTCATTCAATTTTAGGGAATTCATTGGATCATGACATTGCTTCACACCTTACCATAATGAAGGATAAAAATAAACTTTCCCTTAAAAAGGATAAAAGAACTAGAATAAGAGAGGATGGTCATTGAGAAAGATACCTTAACAGGTTGGTCATTTGTCAAGACGAGAATGTGAGTTCTTCTTATTATTGGTGATCCACAGCCCCTCATACTATTCTTTTAATTTTTGGGTCGCTCTTCTTATCTGTTGTACTGCTAATCCTCCTTCATAGGAAGGCATAATAATATATACATCAAACTAAAATCAAATAAAATATTCTTCATCCCTTCTTTATACACGTTTATCCTTCAATCAACTAGATGGGCCTAGGATAAGGTATTAAAAACCATCAATATATGGGGTGATCAAACCGACTCATCTATCACTCATAAATAAAACAACATGCACTACCAATTGAGGAGGGGAAGTGAAAGTAAGAACCATGTGCATGGATAAAAGAGCGCGCTTTCAGGGAAGAGGAGAAGAAAGACTATAGATAGGCTTAAGTGAAGTACTTATAGAGACTTCTTTAATATTCTTCTTTCTTCTTCTTTATTATTACCTTATTTTACCTTCCTCACATCCTACTATAATAAAGAACAAGACGAGTAGCTTCAGGTCCAGATATCTTTCTTCAAGATCGCCAGTATTAGTCTAAGTAGCTTAAATTTTTGAAGAAAAAGTTAGAGAAGAAAGGATGGCTGAAGCAGGACCATGAGAAGTACCTTTAGAATTTCAAGTACCCAGTTCAAAACTAGGACATCTTTGGTATACCCACTAGCAACACCTTTGGCATGATAAGCAGGAAACATATCTTGATCCATCGGTAGTAGAGCCACCGAGGGAAGCAAGTGAATGACCTTAACAACTATTTTAGAAGTATCTCTATTCTAGCCTGATTGATCAAATAAAGGTAAAAATCCATCCCTCTTCTACCTAATCTTTAGTACTGGTTTGAGATTTAATCTTTAAAATCATGTGCCTAAGAGGGTGAGGACCTTTATAGACTATTTTCCCCTAGTTCTACCTACTTCTACAATAGTGAATATCCCATCAATCCCACCCGCAAGCTATCCATTCTAACCTATCTTTTCCTATCAAGATACATCTAGTTCTTGCTTCGATTGCCTATCTCAGTAGGAAATTAGAAAAGACATTGATTTCAAAGAAAAAGCAAGGTAATAGCTATATACCTTCTAGGACTAGAGCAATAACTGCTATAAAGTAAGGAGATGCATAGGAATAATCCCTAAATCAAAGACTCGGAATGCTCCATGACTAACAATACCCATTCAGACTCACTTTTTTTCAATTATAAAAAAATAAACGCTTTAATAAAGATTTATAGCATCATTCAAATAAATATAGATTAAGATCGTAGAAGTATGAGCTTATGATATAGCTACACCTAATTCCAGATTGGTTAATGCAAGAAACTATAAATAAAGGATCAAGATCCCTATAAAATAGAAAATATCATTCATATATATCATATTCCAACTGAACCCACTTAAAATCTTTACTGAACTATGACCGGCCATCATATTAGCAAATAAATGTATTCCTGAGCTTAATGCTCGAAAATAATAAGGGATTAGCTCAAGGAGTACTAAAAAAGGTGCTAATGGCTGTGGGACTCCTACAGGTAATAATAAACTTAAAAAATGAGACCCATTTTTTAAAATCCCACTATAGTAATGCCAATAAAAAAAAATAAGAGACCCAAAGTAATGAGAAAATGACTTGTAACTGTGAAGCAATAAGGTATAATACCTTGGGGATTACAAAATAATGGAAAAATTAAAAGTGACCGAGATATGAGGGGAAACCTTTTGTTTAAAATTTCTGAAAAGACCACCTATTTGTTCGTTTATCGAGTTCAGCATGAAATCATAAATATGCTCTACCAAGGATTGCCAAACATTTGGTACTGAGTTTTCTCCTCCCTTTTTAGCAATAAGATAAACTAAAAGTAGGACCAAACTGAGAGTTAGTAGCATAAACAAAGATGGATTTGTTAATGAGAAATATAAGTTTCCTATTTTTATTGGAATGAATGGGATTATTTCAAAATGTTTAAGTGGGATGGAGATGATTTATGCTAGATCTAGTGCGAAATAAGTGAAGTTATCTAGTTGAGGCATTCTTGATTGATTGAGAAAAAATGATTACCTCAATAAGCTTAACTCCATTAATACTATACAAGTAGTAAAGAAGTATTGAGCGCGTTAGTTTGTTGTTGATTAACAGAAAGCATAGGATCAAGGTTGGGTAATAGACTGGCTTCCAAAGTGTGAAAGCCACTTAACTGGTTGGAAAAGGGGTACTAAAATGAGATTGCTACCTAGTAGGCTTGAAAGAAGATAGTACACATCAGGTAAAGTAACTTACTTGAATGGTAAGCTATCCTATAAGACTAAGAAGTGGGAGAGAGAAGGATAACTTCTTTTGAAAGGACAGAGTTTCTTAGTCGCTACTTATATATCTGGAGTTCTAGATTGAACTAGTGAACCAAATTTAAGGGAAATAAAGTCCCTTAGATAGGACTTCATCTATGAATAAAAGAGATTTTGTTTCTAGTAGAACTCATCACGACCATCATAACCTAACTCCAAGACTACTACGGATGTTGATCCTTCTATTCATAGTTTTATTTCTCCTCTTGAATATATTTTGTCCTATAACTCGATAAATTAAAGGTTATTCTGTAGTCTAAGAAAGTAACTATTAACTCGATAGTGAATTCAGATATGCTGTGCAAGGAGCTAATGAAATTCATATATCTCCTCTATCTAAGGCTAAGGTAAGCAGAGACTTTTGATACCCCTCGTTAAACCAATGGTAATAGAATAAGCCATCTTCCATAATTGATAAAGGGATAAGACGAATTTGAGATTTAGCATTAAGTATGCATGAGAAGGAATTCCATTCAACTAGTTCAATTACCCTAGAGAGAATGAATGCATTAAGCTTGAAAGAATGAAATTTTGTTTTTAGCTGGTCTGACTATTCAGTTTTTAGCTGGACTGGCTATCTTCTCTCTCTTTCATTTTCTAGTCTTTGCTTTATAAAGTCATTTAGAAAGATTTTATTTTAACAGAGAGGATTTCGTTACATTACATATGAAATTTGAGTATGGATTCACTAAGCCTGAGTTCTTAAACTTCTATAATTCGATGAGGACTTCTTACTTTGTTTCCCTCTCTCCTGCCTTACATTTGTTAGTCTTTAATCATCTTTAAAGGAAGTGCAGTTAAGTTAGGATTAGAATACGATGTTATCTTAGAGATATTAACCCTACCCAACTAACTCTCTCTAAGTAAGAGCTCACCTTGACTTATTAGTGTTATCAAAGTCGATAAGGAAAGGAAAAAAACTCAGTGCTTCTCATGTGAGCGGCTCCAAAGTGGAATCCTTTCACTTTTTTAGGTGGGAAATATTGAATCCACCTAAAATCTAACAGAAGCTCGTATGTATTTGAAGGCTAATAAAAAGAGACATGTACTACAAGACCACTAAGACTGATAGGCATTCCGACCAGAAGGGGCAATTTTTCTTATTGGATCTACCCTTCCAACAAATAAAAAAATTCCTTGTTGTAGAAAAGTTTTTCAAGTTTAAAAGCATAAAGGTTGAAGGAAATGCACCCTCTCGGATTAGAAGGGTACAAAACTCCTTTTCCTACATAATTTTCTACGATAGGGTAGGGATGAATTAAATTAGAGACTACAAAAGTGAGGTAAACCCACATAAGGAAGGAAATCATTCTAATCACTCCATTTCAAGCCCTATCGAATCTGACTAAAAATCATAAGTTAGTGAATTCACCTCCCTTTGAGTCAGATTAGAAAAACAGGGATGAAAAACCTAGTTTTTTGTGAGCTAGTGGGATTCAAGTATGAATTTGAATTTTCCTCGATCCATAATTATTATCGTGATCAATTCACTGCCATTCACCATGTCGTTGATGTTGTCCTAAAGTGGATCACCTCAATGTCTATAATGAAAGAACGACATTTCATCAGTTGTAAATTGGAAGAAATTTTTTGTTACTAGGTTAAGGTTGCAAGAACCTACTCTTAACTAAAAAAAGACCTATTCAAGGAGCCACCATCAGTACTATTACAAGAGGTCAATACTAGCTAGAGTCCCCCAACTACCCTAGTTTATTAGGCATAACGTATTTCGGTCAGCTTTAAAGTCTTGAAAGACATTGGAAAATTAAGTTTCAAAGGGACAAGATTGTTGTTAAAATCACATACAACGAATAAATTCATTTTAAAATAACCCTTTTCTTTCTCTTTTACTACTGCTTTATTATAGTCAGCTAAAAGTATCTCATTTTGAAACTTCCTTTCAATCATGAACTCAAGCAATCCTTTACTAATTTAATATTTATAACCTTTGATATCAACTCAACTACTTATTGTTGTACTACTAACCATATTTTTTTTATTGATTATATTGGCCTATATTCGAATTGTGCTATCTAACTTGTCAAATAATGTAGATACCCTCACAACTGAGATGTCTTAAGTACAGTTATACAAAAACCCTAAGACAAATATTATGATAGACTTTAGCGTATATTGACCAAGCTGATTAATAGTACTATTCTAAATATATTGAGGAAGATACTTATAAATAAGATTTATCATTTATGAAATAAGATCCTTTATCATCAATAGTTTGATTAAGTTAGGAATTTCATTAAATATACTACATTCATCAAATTGACTAGTTATATCTTCAATATTCTTCTGTAACTCAAGTAATTCTTAATCCAAGATGTTAATTGTATTATTAATGATCTCTTTATCCGTCTTATAATCATACAATAATTTCATAACATTATTATTATACGTAGATTTTTTCTGCTTTAATCATCTATATCCCTGTATAAATTTTCCCAAAACTCATTAATAATAGTATGATTAGATGTACTATATTATTTTCTAGCAAGGATCAAGATTGACCACAGAAATCTATTACATGAACTATCATATTTTACAGTAATAGAGAATTTCCCAATGCCAAGATGATAGGATCTATATGAGCAATACGACCAATGGCAATCAGTCACAAATTTCTCAATACTTACAACCATAAAGATTTGTCTTTTTATTTTTCTAGGTAAGATGCACCTATTACTAGGATAGTTTTTTATCATTGTATTTTTTATTTCGCATCAAATCCATTAGGTTCTTTGTAGTAATCAACGACCTTTGTTTTTTTTACTTAACATAGTTATTCGTTTCCTTGATAGCTGGAAGTTCTCCAAATGTATGAAAGATTGGAGGACTTAGTACCATCCATTCCAGTATGGGTGGATTCTTATGGTCATTTTTTAAAGATTCTAAGTTTTTCTCTCGAACGGGTGGATGCAATACTTTTTAAGGATTTCTAAGTTCTTCTCTCTTAAGGGTCGATGAGATACTATGTTTATTTTTGAATAAGATTATCACAAATTTTCTTATCAAACTCATTTTCTAAGAGATATAGAGATATTATAGTATACTACTAGGGATAACTTATGGTGTTATTCTTCTATCAAATGTAGGGAAGAGCAAGTGTCTGGTCAGATCAATCAAGCGATAGGGGCAGAGACATTACTTAGCTAGGACGAAGTTATTTTCGATTAAGGATTGGTCAAGGGGCCTTTTTTATATTATAAGGGAAGATATTATAGATGGGTAAAAATAGGCCTGTGAAAAATGAATAGGCAAGCACGCCGTTGTACTAGTCAGCTTTGAGCTGTCAGTGATGATTGGTAAAGGGTACTTCCATCATGTAGGTGGGTACAAATAATCTTGTGAAAGACGAGTAGGAATGCATGATGGTTGTACCGGTAAGCTGAAAAATCTTGAGTTTTCACCCTTAGAAATTTCTTGAGTTTGAACTCTTTGGACATCATATGACTTATGCTTACTAGTCGTATCATATGGGTACAGTTTAGGGGTCTTGGTCGTATGTTACACAGTTTAGTTTTAGTTCTTTTCTGTCCAAGGTACGAGTGGACATCATACAAATTGTATGGTGATGGTACGAGATAGGTTATAGAATCGTATAATTCTCAGTGTGTCAAGCCCTTGGTAGGCTTTCTAGGGTACAGTTTAAGTCTACCAATTTTATTTTATGGATATGAGTTGGACCTTGTGGTTGTATATTGGATAATTTTAGATTCTGACTAGCTTTCTAGGGTACGAGTGCAGGGTACCACTCGTATGTTGTGGGTACGGTTTGGTAAGTATAGTCGTACCCCCCCGTGACCATTTTTTAGCTTTTAAGCTGAGGGTATTTAGGACATTTCCCATCCCAAAAACCTTAAGTCCCCATGTCTTATATCATATTATAGCCTCTTATAACATAATTTGAAAGATCAAAACACTCCTATAACTCTCTCAAAACTCTCTCAATAAGATAGGACTAGGGTTATCTTCAAGTGTTCCTCTAGAGGCTTAAAGACCAAATTCTCTTAGTGAATCTTCGTAAATAAGGAATGTTACTCCTCCCTCATTGTTAGTTCAAACTAAAAGCATGTTTTACTCAATGATTTTTATGGAATTATTATGTGTTTGTGTTGGTTTTAAAATATATGTTGGGGGTTTTGGTTACTAATGGTTGGATGATGTTTTCCCATGTTCTATTTGTGTTTTTTCATGATATAATGTTGATTTGAACATATGGTTGCGTGGGAATGGTTAATGGGTTCTTAGTTTTGGTTTTGGTTTTGGAAACTATATGCCCTCAATATGTTTGTTAAAATGCCTAAGAGAATGGTTTTGTCACATAGTTTGACTTTTATTGAAAATCTTGCATTACATAGTATGGTAATGGAACCCAAATTAGTTTGGTTGGTTTTAAATGGTTGGGAAAGGCCTTGGTGGCCAGAGAACCTAAATTGATTGTTTTCGAATGGAAATTGGCAATAAACTTAACCCACTTGCTTAATTGTTTTTGGTTTATACATTACTACTTGGTTTGGTTTGTTTATTAAGACTAATGCATGGCATAAATAGTTAATTGATTAAGGATGGTTTTGAAAACCTTTTGGGGGTACATGGGAATCCCTCGAGTGAACTTATAATAGAAACCTTAGAGGGTACACGAGAATTCCCCAAGTGATTTTTTATAATAAAGTCTGCAGGGTACATGGGAATCTCCTTAAGTGTTGGCTAATGACATTGCTTGAAAGCTATAGTCGGTATGACGATACCAATTTATAATGCCTTAACAATTGACTTCTAGAATTGGTTGTTTGGTTATGTGTTAAATGCTTTAATTGGGCAATAATGGTGGGTTATGATAGCTAGCTATGAAGGTGTGAGTCCAAAAGCTTGACATTTGAAACTCATGTTTGCCAACATGAGGATTGGTCTTGATGAACACGTACATGTGGGGTACAAGGTAATCCCCCAAGTACACACACGCACATATGTATCATAGAGGGTGAAGGGTAAAAGGGAATCCCCAGCCACCTATGGTATCTCTAATTCATAAAACTACCCATATTGGGGCTCACCCAGGGATAACACTAGACCGATATAGCTTGTGGGTGAATTATGACGGTAAAGCTACATGACCCAAGTTAAAATTACAAATACATGCTAAATCTGATTCCCTTTACCAATATTATATATATATATATATGTAGGTGATTGAATTTGGTTATTTACTTTTTTTTTAATGATGGTATTATTTTATCCTTTGTCCTAAGTACATGCCAGCGTTCACACGCTAACCCTTCTTTGAGTGTTGTACCCCTACACGATGCAGAAACTGGCCATACTATCACATCTTCTTCTATGCAACTTGGTGATTCGGGGATAACTTGAGTCTGACTAAAGTGGTGAGCTTTCATTATTCGGAAGTCCCAGTTCATATTATCGATTACCTTATTCTTTTACTTTTCTCTTGACATTTCTTTTTGGCTATGGTCGGGGGCATATTCCGACTAGATATTCTGTGCCATTGTTTAAAGGCTTTGTATGGACAACTGTGGACTTGGGTATGGAATGGATATAGTTTTGGTTATTATTGGGTTTGGGTTGCTATTGGTTGAGTTGACTTGGTTAGGTGGGTCTTGGTTATAGACCTATCCCAAAGTCATTACATTTTGAATTACTCTATCATGTTATATGTTTGGAATTCATCTAATTCAGGGTATATGTTGGTTAGTTGTTTTGGGTATTAGGTGTGGTCTCCAGTCCTTGTTAGACTTGAGATTCACATTATGACAAGGCTCTGGTTTGGGTTGTGTCATAAGCTTTGAGCTATCAAGTGACGATTTCTCCATCTCAGAAAGAATGTGGTGGGCTTATCTTATAATAAAGGGGGTACCCTCTTCTCTAATATGTTGTATTATTGTGTCTTATTGAGCCACGACCTTAGGCTACCCCTAGTCGCGACACGGTTCTTACGGCCACAAGTAACCTTAAGCTAACCCATGGTCCGGTATCTGCTATGCGCATAGGATAAAATGAAAGTAAAACAATATTTGCAGAAGATAAACCAATAAGGTACTATCAATATGATTACTGAAATATATAAAATGACATGTTTGAAGTATCTGATAAACGCTGAAAAACTAGATTGTCTGTCTGAAAGCCTTTTCAACATAAGGAGTTGATGGGACAAACCCCCAACTAACTCCAACTAACTGAATCATAACAAAATGCTGAAATGAATGAAATAACATATCATATCCTCGATGGATAAGGACTCACCATAACTACTGCAGGGAACTGCTAAGCTTCTTAGGGATGGTGGAAAAACTGAGCGTCCGAACCTATGTTACAAGACAATAAAGCACAAGAGAAAAATATGTGATCAGAACTTTAAATGTACTAGTACATGAGGTAGGGACTAACTAAACTACATATGGAAATTGGACATGGATTCATGAACATGTAAAATTGAGAATGTAAGACCAAGTAAGAATATGTACTGATATGATCTAAATAACTGAATAACTGATATCTGAATAACTAAAAAATATGATTACTTGTTCAAGCAAGCCTTAACTAGTATAGACTGAGTACTGACTAAAACTATGGGAGCTATCATATAATAGACATGCCCCAAACCTGAGCTAATCGGGGTCCAACTTGTAACCCCAGTTGTAAGGGTGTCAGTACCATGCCATGAGTAATAACACATGGCTGTATGGATCTACTAAGCTGGTGTCCCGAAGAACTAGGGAGTCACTCTCTACTAGCAGGTGCCCCTAAAAGAGTGTGCACCCTATATGGGAAAGAAGACCTCTCACACCTACACTGTCTACGTAGTTCTGGAACTCAGGGACTGATACTAAAGCTCAAACCCTCTACTAGCAGGTTATCTCACATCCCTGGGTTTGCTAGGTGCTAAATCCTACTTTCAACTGAATGACACTGGTATTATTATTATTGGTCTAATATGATGTGGTACTATACTGATAAGTGCACAACATGAACATGATAGTTTGAATAAAATAATAAAACATGGTCTGACTGACTTGTAACTTGAAAATGAAAACATGTAAAAACCATATAGGTATTGGGTGTTCATAACCCGCCAGCACTGAATGACTAATAAATACGATAACAACATTAAAATAGTGATATAGGATCATAAATTAAAGACCCAAACATAAGATATTTTGTTAAGATGACAATTTCATGAATTGAAATATGAGAATGAGTTAAGTTTGACAAGACAATATATACACTTGAATTAATACATGAATTGGATAAGTTATTATAGACTCAATTTCAATTTTATATAAGAAACTTGAAATTCGAAGCATTCCATAACCTAGTTTACATGGGATCATAGTTGGACATAGATTGAATTCAAATTACTAAGAAATAACATGGATTAAGTTCATCTTGAACACGTGAAATTTCATAATGAAGGAAAAATTCATACTTTAAATAAAAGGGAAGGTTTTTGGGCTCAATGGGTTAAAGGAACCCCATTGATGAATACCCCACATACCTTAATAGAAAGGATTCTTGAAGAAATCTTGAAATCAGAACTTAAATTCTTGAGTTCTTGAGAGGAAAAACTTGA
The DNA here is from genome assembly GCF_002878395.1 of Capsicum annuum. Classification (NCBI taxonomy): domain Eukaryota; kingdom Viridiplantae; phylum Streptophyta; class Magnoliopsida; order Solanales; family Solanaceae; genus Capsicum; species Capsicum annuum. The sequence continues at coordinate 111,938,146 of NC_061117.1, forward strand.
ATTTTGTTCTTGGGAAGAGGAAGGGTTTCTATGAGAGTAATTTTGAGGGTAATGGGTAAATAATTCCCCCATGAATGCTATAAATCATAGTTTGGACAACTGGGATTTAGGGGAAAGGAACAAATTACCCCCTTGACCCCCCTAGTTATGAAGTTGGACTAGTGGGGGCCTGACCTCTGCAGCACAAACCTAATTCCCTAGGAATGGACTCCATGATGTGGACCCTATTCCCCAGGAATGGCCCACATGGCGCGGCCCTATCACGGAGGCTCACTACACCCGTTGTCCAAATATGACCTGAATCCCGATCAAACATTCTGAAACTCTTCTGAGGCATACCCTTATTTTCCCAAAGTATGTTTCAACTTAAAAGCAAATTTTTTGGGGTCACGAAGGCCTAAATAAAATCTATAAAATCTTGGGGTCTTTAAAATGACTAAGTCCTCAACACTTAGTGAAAATTTCAAGCTTTGGACCCCTTAACCGTTCAACTAGAAGCTGAAACGAGCGTAGAATCCTATGGGGTATTACAATATATCACAATTAGGGCTATTCGTACTCGAATGAGACTGGTTAAGCATAGGTACTAAGGAGATTGAGAGTTTATACTAAATACTGATAAGCTGAAACATGATCAAATAACTGGTTCTGAAACATGGTACATGCTACATAGGCTGAACTAATTTCATGAATGCATGTTGTGACGTGAGAATATTTGTATAGATGAAATAGATAATGAAAAGAGTCATCCTAAAGAAAACTATTACCTCAAGCTAAGTCTAAATTAGTGGGGAAAAGATGAGTTTACCAGGCTCACATATCTGCTTCTGCTTCCCAATTAGCTTCCTCCACAGACTGATTTCTCCATAGAACCTTAACTAAAGAAATTTTTTTCTTCCTTTGCCTACGAATGTGATTATCAAGGATATCAACTAGGACTTCATCATAGGAAAGGCTATCCTTAACATCCACATTTTCTAAAGGACCAACAGAAGCTGAATCATCAATGCATTTCTTTAACAAAGAAACATGGAACACCGGGTGTACTGATGCCAAATCTATAGGCAACTCAAGCTTATAAGATACTTTCCCAAAATGGATCGAAATTCTATATGGGATAACATAGCGGGATTGAGCTTCCCTTTCTTGCCAAATCTCTTCACCCCTTTCATAGGTGAAATTTTCAAATAAATTAAGTCACCAATATTAAAATCAACATCCTTTCTGCTTACATCTACATTATATTTCTAATAACTTTGGGTTGTCTTCAGCCTCTCTCAAATTAAATAAACTTTCTCCATTGCCTCAAACATCGGATTAGGCCCTATCAAAGCGACCTCTCCTACCTTAAACGAATTAATAGGAGATCTACATCTTCTCTAATATACAACCTCAAATGGAGCGATCTGAATACTGGAGTGATAACTATTGTTGTAGGAAAACTCAATCAAAGGTAAGTGGTCATCCCACTACCCTTAAAGTCAATAACACACGCCCTCAACATGTCCTCTAAAGTCTGAATGGTCCTCTCTGCCTGACCATCTGTGTGAGGTTGAAAAGCTGTACTGAGATAAACTAAGGTACAAAGACCCTTCTAAAAAGCCTTCTAAAAGTGAGAAGTAAACTGAGTACCCCTGTCTGAAATGATAGAAAATGGAACCCTATGAAATTTTACCAGCTCCTTGAGATAGATTCTAGCATGGTACTTAATTAAATACGAAGTATGAACTAGCAAGAAATAGGCTGACTTGGTCATTCTATTTATAATGACAAAAATCAAAACATGTTGACGACGTGTACAAGGAAATCCTATCAAAAAATACATATTTACCACCTCCTACTTCCAAGTGGGGATGCAAACTTCCTGAAGTGTACCACTATGTCATTGGTGCTCAACCTTAACCTACTGATAGTTCGAACACTTAGCCATAAACTCTATAATATCTTTCTTCATACCACTCCACCAATAGATTTTCTATAAGTCATCGTACATGTTAGTGGATCTGGGGTGAATAGAATATCATGCACCATGCACCATGCGCTTTTGCAAGTATTTGTCATCTCACGTCATCAACACACGAAACACATAACCTGCCCTAACAATCAAGCACACCATCTCCCCTTTGGGAAAAAACCTCCACCTTCGGCTCTCTGACCTCCTTATTCAACTTAACCAAATTAGGATCCCTGTCTTGCTTTTCTTTTACTTAGTCAATCAGTGATGATTTTTATCCATTTTGAACCCATATACTACCTTCGACCAAATCAACCAACCAAACTCCTAACCTAGCATGCTGATAAACCTCATAGTCTAACTCTTTCTTATCACCTTCGACATGGGCAACACTACCTATAGACAATCTACTAAGGGTATTTATCACTACATTAGCCTTGCCCAGATGATACAACACACTCATATTGTAATTTGTTACCAACTCAATCCATCTTCTCTGGTGAAGATTTAGGTATTTCTACATGAACACATACTATGAACTCTTATGATCCATGAACAGATCAACATGAATCCCATAAAGATAGTGGGTCAACTCAAGATCATGGGTTGGATAATTCTTTTCATGGGGTTTAAGATTTTGAGAGGCGTAGGCAGTGAAATTACCTCTCTAATCAATACACAACCCAAACTAACTATAGAAGCATCATAATAAACTACTAACCCATCTATACCATCTTACAAAGTTAAGACTGGACCAAAAGTGAGTCTAGGAATCTAACCATTAAAATTTAACCTTTTTCTGGGTTAGCCTCGACATGGGGAAAGAAATAAAAGAAAACCCTTCAAAAAACACATCTGTAATAACCAACTAAACCTAAGAAACTTCTGATATTTGTCGGAGAGACAGGTCTAGGCCAGTTTCTCACTTCTTTGGTCTTTTGAGGATCAACTTGAATGCCATCACCAGAAACAATGTGAACAAGGAAATCTACTAATTTAAACCAAAATTTACATTTACTGAACTTAGAAAATAACTAATGATCTATAAGGTTCTGCAACACAATTCTTAGATGGTCTGTATGATTATTCTTGCTACGAAAATAGACAAGGATGTCACCAATGAAGGCTATGATAAATACGTCCAAGTACTACTTACATACCCTGTTCATCAATTCCATGAAAGCTACAGGGGCATTTGTTAGTCTAAAATATAGAATTTGGAATTCAAAGAGACCATATCGAGTTATGAAGGTTGTATTTGGAATGTCACACTCTAACTCTAAGATGATGATAATTGAATCTGAGGTCTACCTTAAAGAAATAACTTTCACCCTAAAGTTGGTTGAACAAGTCATCAATTCTGGGGAGAGGATACTTATTCTAGATGGTGACTTTGTTCAACTGATGGTAGTCTATGCACATTCAGAGAGAATCGTATTTCTTATGCACGAATAAAACTGGAGCACCCTATAGGGAAACACCATTCCTAATGAAACCCTCATCTAAGAGATCCTTCAACTATTTCTTCAATTCCAAAGTTAATTTCCCTTTGGGGGGAGATTTTGGGAAGATGTTTTGGAAATACATCTAGAAATTCCCTCACTACTAAAATTGACTCAAGACTCGGTCTCAAAATTTGATTCCTTGACTCAGACGAGATGGTAAATGCACCTCTTAGATATTATGTTTCTTGCCTAGAGATATGAAACAATCTGGCCCATAAATACTGAAGTACTAACCCTCTATTCGATAACTGGCTTGTTAGGAAACTAGAAATGGGAAATTTTATTTCTGCAATCGACCATGGCATAGCACGAGTGGAGCCAATCCATGCCGAGAATGACATCAAAATCTATCATCTTTAACTCCATGAGGTCAACTAAAGTAACTTTCTAATACACTATAACCGGTCAATTTCTTTATACTCGTCTAGATACAGTGGACTTACCCACTAAGGTAGACATTGAGAAAGGTTCTGCTAATGTATTGGGACTAACATCGAAGTCTACAGCTATATAAGGAGTAATAAAAGAAAGTAAAGCTTCAGGGTTTAACAATGCATAAATATGAAGATGGAAAACCTATAATGTACTCCTAACCACATCACGAGAACTCTCCTGCTCATGGCAAGTATGGAGTGCATACAATCTATTCTGGCACTACTCATTGGTGGTACTTGAAGTGGCACCCTGCTATGTCAAGCAACCTACCAAAGCCAGTGAAGAATTAGTCTGGCATGCTAGCAATCAGTTCTACCCTTCTACAGCCCACAGGAGAATCCCTTAACTTATGTCCTGACTTGCCACATCCAAAACACCTATCACTACCAGCTCTACACTCACCCTAATAATTCTTACCACACTTCATGCAGAATGGATTGGTACTACCACTGTTCATGCTACCCTGGGACTTAGAGCCTAGTGCTCTATCCCAACCATCCTACCTAAACTTTGGAACTGGCACACTAGCTAAATATGGAGCTGGAGCTAAAAAGTTTTGGTGGAATAGAGAATGGTTACCACCTTTCAACCTTGGCTGAGAAATGTTGAAACTACCTATTCTGGCCCTCTTATTCTCTCTTTCTTTATCCTTAAGTTTCTCCTTCTCAATCTATTGAGAATGAACCATAAGTCTAGATAGGTCTATCTCCTTAATAAACATAGTGGTCCTACACTCCTTAACCATACTACCAGATACACCAATTACTAACTTACTCATCCTGCACCTATAATCAACCACTATCGTTGGAGCATACCTCGCCAACTGAGTAAACTTAAGCAATTAATCCTTCACACTCATACTACCCTGCTTCAAGTTTATAAACTCCTGAACCTTCACTTCCCTTAACTCTAGAGGGATGATCCTATCTAAAAAAGTCATGGAAAACTTCTACAACTCCATAGGCCTTACCTTAAGACCTCTATCTTCCCTTTACTACTTGAATTAGGTGTAAGCTACTCCTAGTAACTGATAAGAAGCTAACTCTGCACTCTCAATTGAAGGGACACCCATGATGTCCACTACTTTTTGCATTCCATGCAGAAAATCCTATGGATCCTCCTCAAACATAGATCCAAAAAACATACAGGGATTCATCCGATTGAAGTCTTAGGACCTAGCTACAGTCGTATTCATCACTAAATTGGCTGGGGGACTTGCCTACTAATTATTCTGAGCAGTTATAGAATGGGCCAAGGTTGTGAAAGCAGCCCTGAACTCAGTGTGAGAGACATGGTTGTTCAGGGGATCTTCCTAAAAAGGTGGTGGTGCAGGTTGATCACCATTCCTTCTTCCATTATTTTTTTGGGAGGCATTATCTGTAAATAGAACGAAGGATGAGTTAGAAGAAGAAGTTCAGTAGAGCTCATGCTCTTTTGCATGACATGAATATTGAAAGAAGGGAAACTTTCCTAAAAACATTTTGTAGCCTTTTGTCCATAAGTGTGGCGTGCTTCACACCCATGCACAAGATTCTACTCAATGCAGCTTTCAGATACCCTAGGATACTTTAAAAACTTAGGCTTTGATACCAAGTTTTCTCATGAACCAATGCTACCCCTTAGTCGCAACATGGTTCTTATGGCCATAAGTGATCCTAAACTAACCCATGGTCTGGTACCTACTATGAGAAGTGAATAAAATAAAAGTAAAACAATATGTCCAGAAGATAAACCAAAAAGGTACTACCAATCTGAATATTGAAGTATATAAAATGACATATCTAAAGTATAGAATAAACACTGGAAAATGAGACTGTCTGTTAGAAACCCTCTAAAACATAAGGAGTTGATGATACAAACCCCCAACTAACTCCAACTAACTAAATCATAATAAAATACTAAAATGAATAAAATAACATGTCATGTCCTCAATGGATGAGGACTCAGCATGACTACTGTAGGGAACTGCTAAGCTGCTTAAGGATGGTTAGGAAATTGTGTGTCCTAACCTATGTTATAAGACAACATAGAAGAAGAGAAAAATATGTGGTCAATACTTTGAATGTACTAGTATGTGATATAAGGACTAACTTAACTATATATGGAAAATGAACATGGATGCATGAACATGTAAAATTGAGAATCCAAGACCAAGTAAGAATATGTACTAAAATAATCTAAATAACTGAATAACTGATATCTGAATAACTAAAAAATCTTATTACTTGTTCAAGTAAGCCTGAGCTCATTTAGACTAAGTACTAACTAAAATTGCAGGAGCTATCATGTAACAGACATGCCCTAAATCTGAGATAATTGGGGTCCACCCTGTAACCCCAGTTGGAAGGGTGCCAGTACCTTGCCATGAGTGCTAACACTTGGCTATGTATATCTACTAAGTTGGTGCCCCAAGGACTAGTGAGGCACCCTCTACTAGCGGGTGCCCCTCAAAGAGTGTCCATCCTCTATTTGTAAGAAGACCTCTCATACCTATGTTGGCTACATAGTTTGAGAACTCAGGGACTGCTACTAAAGGTCTCACCCTCTTCTGGATGGTGAGCCCCCATCCTTGGGTTTGCTCGGTGCTAAATCCTACTCCCAACTGAATGACGCTAGTATTATTATGGGTTTAACATGATGTTGTATTGTACTGATAAGTGGTCAACTTAGACATGATAGTCTAAATAAAATAATAAAACATAACCTAACTGACTTGTAACTTGAAAATGGAAACATGTAAAAACCACATAGGTATCGGGTGTTCATAACCTTCTAGCACTGAATGTCTAATAAATATCATAACAACATTAAAACATTGATATAAAATCATAGTTCAAAGATCCAAACATAAGATATTTTGTTAAGCTAACGAATTTCATGAATTGAAATATGGGAATAAGTTAAGTTTGACAAGACAATATACACACTTGGATTAATGCACGAATTAGATAAGTTATCATGGACTCAATTTAAATTTTACAGAAGAAACTTGAAATTCGAAGCATTCCATAGCCTAGTTTGCATGGGAACATATGTGGACATAGATTGAATACAAATTACTAAGAAATAACATAGATTAAATTAATCTTGAACATGTGAAATTCCATAATGAAGGAAAAGTTCATACTTTAAATCAAAGAGACGGTTTTTGGGCTCAATGGGTGGAATGAACCCATTGATGAATACTCCACATACCTTAATTGAATGGATTCTTGAAGAAATATTGAAAATTGGAACTTAAATTCTTGAGTTCTTTAGAGAAGAAGCTTGAATTTTCTTCTTCCAAAGAGGAAGGGTTTCTATGAGATTAATTTTGAGGGTAATAGGAAAATAATACCCATGTGAATGTTATAAATCATGTTTTGGACGGCTGGGATTGATGGGAAAGGACCAAATTACCCCCTTGGCCCCCATAATCATGAAGTTGGACTAGTGGCGGAGTTACCTTCATAGTGAGGACCCCATTCTGAGGGAATGGCCTCCACAACGTAGGCCCTATTCCCTGGGAATTACCTCCTTGATACGAACCCTATTCCCTGGGAATGGACTTCATGATACAAACCCTATTCCCTGGTAATGGCCCATGTGGTGCGAACCTATCATGGAGGCTCACTGTCTCTATTGTCCAAACATGCCCTGAATCCCGTCCAAAAATCCTAAAACTCTTTTAAGACATACCTATAACCTCCCTAAACATGTTTCATCTCAAAAACCAATGTCTCGGGGGCAGGAAGGCCAAAACAAAATCCATAAAGTCTTGGGGTCTTGAAAATGATAAAGTCCTCAACACTTAGTGAAAATTTAAAGCATTGGACCCCTTAAGCATGCAGCTAGAAGCTAAAATAATCTTATAATCATACGGAGTTTTACATATTCCTTAAGGAGTGATCCGGGATTAAGTCACGTAGCGATATCCACCAAAAGAAAAGAGGCCTTTCGTAGTCAAATGCATATAAGGAAAGGAAAATTATTTAACGCACTAAAATCTAAAATATGGGGTTACATATTCATGAAAGGCCAGGTTTAAACCATGTTATGGAACCAAGACAACCTAATAAAAATTGGGTTACAAATAATATAATACGAAAGAGAAAGGGCTTCCAACGTCTATAAATAGAAGTCGCTGTCTCTTTTTGGCAAAACAAAGGAAGAGATGGATCCAGATACCACTAAAAGACTTTTTCAAATTCATCAACGAATTCTCCACGTTGAAAATAAAAGGTGCTGTAATACCTCGTACTTCTAGCTAGCTTACAATTATCCCAAAAATGTCAAAGACTTATTTCAAAGATGAACCCACTTTTATACATGTGGTATTTTCAATATTTTCACTTTTTATCATGTGAGAAATTGAATAATCTTTCCATCGATATAGAATTCACCCATATCCAACACCCGGATGATGAGTTAGAGCCATTTAGTAAGATAGTGAGCAACCTGAGCCATCAACTAGTCATAAAGCCCGCGAAAATGGCAATTGTCAAAATCCAGTGAGACTTCACAATTATGGCATGTCGCACCAAGGTTCAAATTCAGAGTTGTCAAATTCTAGTGACACGGCGCGATAGCGTTGCGTCGCGCCAGGGGTCCAGGTTGGGAAATTTTTACAAAATTAAAATACGCGTCCAAGGGTTAAAATGGGAAATTTCTCACCCCTATATATACCTAATAACACGTGATTCATCCATAATTCACCCAAAATATACTATTTTTCTCAAGATCAAGCTAGGTTTTTCAATCGGGGATTCGAATCCAAGACTCAAATTCAAGAATCTCTCTATCAATCTTCGTAGAATCAAGAACTAAGGTATGTACAGTGTTCATTCATGGATTCCTTTCATCCATGAATCCCAAGAATCAAATTTTAAATCTTGTATTGTGAATATTTTACTGTGGGTTGATTATGTTCATGTGATTATGGTTGTATGATTCCCAAGTTGGAATCTTTATATATTGTTCATGAACCTATACTAGTATGTGGTCTGAAACATGTGAAATTGAGTTGAAATATGGAGTTTTATTGAATTAATTTGATTGCCATGCTTATACCCTAAATCATGCATCCTAGGTGTTTGATAAAATGCCTAAGAGAATAGAAATTATGCATTATAGCTTAATTATGACCCAAGTGATAAGTGTATGCTTTACCCTATGTATAAGAATGAATTCATTATATTGTGTGCATTATGAATGATTGAGGGAATGCCCATGAGATTAGGTTGCTGAAAGTATGACATATTTATACGCAATTCTATTCATGTATAAGACTATGATAACTATGTGCTTCATGAAATCCCCAAATTAATGTATTATGAATTGTTTATATTGGTCATGTGTTCAAGAAGTGTCATGTCCTGTCAGTTTCATGCTATCGAGTCCTGGGGGTACTTGTAACCGATAATTTAGTTGTGTTCCTAGAGCCAGCGTCATGTTTTCACGATACTCTCAGTCAAGCCATGATCCTTAGAATCCAGCCAGTCTCATGACTCAGGAAAACTTAGTAAATTTAGTATCAGTCTAGTCCTACTCAGTAATCTCAATGACCTCAGTGGTCTCAATAAAATCAAAAATCAATAATCTCGGTAACTTCAGTATTCCTAAAAATCTCAGTAACTTTAGTACTCTCCATTAGTCCTCAGATCTCAGTGGCATTTCATCAATCAATGGAACTCAGTGAACTCAATTTAGCTCCACTAGATAATACCATTAGTATCAGTTCAGTTTTGTTAATTAGTTTAGTGTCTATTCAGTTGGGAGTAGGATTCAGCACCGAGTGAACCCAGGGATAAGGACATACACTGTTAGCTAGTAGAGGGTGTGATCCTTAGTAGCAATCCCTGTATTCTAGAACTATGTAGCCAGCATATGTTGAGATGTACCCCTACAAGTGTAGGTACTATACACATCTCATTTGAGTTTTCCTTACAGAAGGGGTTAATGGAAGAGCTCCCTATCAGAGAGGGTATACTTATAGTTTGTCTTTACCCATGGCATGGTACTGACACCCTTCCAGCTAGGATTATAGGTTAGACCCCACCAGTTCAGTTTTGGGGTATGTTGGTTATATAATTACCTCCCACAGTCTTATTTTCAGATCAAGTTTCAGTAGTAAAACTCAGTTCAGTTCTATAAAAATCCAGGACTATCAGATACATTCAAATCAGTACAGTGAGAAACCCATCTAGTTACATCAGTATCAGGACTGTAAGATATAGTAACTTATGTTATCAGTATTCAGATTCAGTAATCATGTTATCATGAACTCAATTAATAGTATATTAATTATATGAAACCCATGTTATTAGTATTCAGTTTTGGGACTGTCAGATACAGTTAATCAGACCAGTTCTTAATAATCAGAACTGTTAGAAACAGTCATTCTTTTATTAGTAATATGACATTAGTTCCTTAGTATTTAGTAGACTTAGTCATTCAGTATTCCAGTATCAGTAAATCCATATTATCAGAATTCATGAGTCAGCATTATCACGGTCTCAGTTATAGTTACGTATTCATGCATGTATTCTCATGTTTATGTTATAAAGTTAGTTATTATTGTTCATGCATATGAACCCTTGTATTTACCCTACCTCACTTATATACTAGTACATTCAACGTACTGACACATTTACGCTCTGGTATTTTATACCATAGGTTTAGAAGCACGAGCTCCCGAGCATCCTTAGTAGATCAGACATTTAGCAGCCAGACTAGCAGTGAGCCCTCATTATTCGAGGATAGCATGATTATTTTATCACTTTATTATTTAAGTAGATTAGAGTTAGTTGGGCACATATCCCATCAACTTCAAAGTTTTCAGACAGTTTAGAGGCTTTCAGACTACAGTATGTTTCAGAAAGTTTATCTCAGTTTTGGGTATTGTCATACCCTATTACAGACATTGTATTATATTCAGTTTTAGTTTAGTTTTGAACCTTATGGCCTTACAGCTTATATTCCCCAAATTTATAATGTATTATTCAGTGCTCAGTTACAGATATCAGTCATGGGTTAGCTTGTGATCCTTAGGGGTCATGAGCATCGTGTAGCATTCTGGGTACCAGATTCGGGGCGCTACAGGTGCCAATAGAAGCAAACTCTGTATGCCTTTTTAGAACATGTGCCTATTATTTTTTGGGAGCTTGTGGAACAATGCATTCAACAACTCCTAAACCAAATAAGCATCTTGGAAGAAGAGGAGAGGACCCTAATATAAGAAAAGAAGGACCTTATAGTTAGGATGTCCTTCTGCATACTCGTGAAAACAACTAAGAGTTAGTGGACTCTTTTGAGTTTTAGAAGGTTTAAATAAGTATTTGTAGATGCTTTGTAATGTGTTTTCATTAAAGGTGTTCTTGTTCTGTATGGGTATCTACTTTAATACGTTGTGTCTTTGTTGTGTATGTATCATTAATGCTTCCCTTTTTAATATTGTGTAGTGTAGTTGGTCTATATGTGTTTCCCATGTAAGACTGTTTCTAGTACTGGAATGAATAAAATCCACTTTGTTCTAGTTCATTCTCTTTCCCTATTTCGTGAAAAACAATTGTTGACTTGAATTTACTAGTTTGTACGAGACCAAGTACTTTATAAGAATATATTAGACTATAAAGCTAGGAGTAGGAGCTCGAACAGACACAACCCATTTTGAAGAAAAAATAAAGAGTACCACTTTTTTAAAGAAACATCTTCCATGGGTATACAAAGCCCGTATCCATGAGAAAAATCATACTAATTGGGGTTTTCATATTTGAAAGTCCTCATATAACAAGTATTTTATGCCTTTAAAAGATGTTTTTACAACCTACTTCCGACTTTTTGAACTCTCTACCGGCTTTCATAAGAGGGAAAGATCACTTTTTCATGCAATAGAAAAGTATTCATCAAACTCAAAATTTTATAAGAGAAGAAGAATTATAGTGTAGGGTTGACATAAAAAATTGGTTAAAATAGTCTAATGATAAAGCATCTATTCGCATTCGTAGTTGCAATAAGTTTTTTCCTAAGTTTCCAGATTGTCTTGGTCTTCAGTTTACCCTAATAAAACCTAAAATCTCATACCCTCGCTTTCTCCTTCTGATAGACTATCTTTTGTATCTTCTCTTTGGCACCTTGGCGTAGGGAGTTCTCTCTCTTTTCTGTGTCAGTAAAGAAAGGGTAAGAGCTATCAGCCGAATGATTATTATTCCACTTATATCTAATATGCCTCTATCGAAATAAAATAAGTCTAATACTCCAGCCTTAGTTTTTTGGGATCACATTTTGATCTAAACCCAGAAACCCATATCTTTATATATGAAATTACTTTTTTCTGACCATTTTTCATTGGGGTGTCTCTTTACCTTCTGTCTTATTCAAGACCAGATCAAGGGATTCCCCTTTTTACTTTTGTTGTATTGGGCTTTTCTTTTTGTTCCCCTTTCTAAAGCAATTGAAAAGACACCAGAACCTACCTTCACCATATAGAACTCAATACCGACTCATAAGATAGAGAAATTCAATGAATGGATGAATTCCTCCATTTATCATAATGAAACCATCCAACAACTGGCTGTAACAAAACCTCTTTTTTTGTGTAGCTGGTTGATGATTGGGCCTCGAAATATTTTATTTAGAAGGAATGCTTTCACAAGTGGTAGAAATAGACTATGTTTGATACTCACCTAGATAGACAACCAATCAACCTAGATACATTTAATGTAATGGATTTCTTTTTTATTCTTATTTTCTTTTCATACAGACTAGATGAACAAAACTAAAATCCACATAGTTTAGTGCGACTATAAAAATTGATTGAGAGTTTAGCAAGTCCGCATGATGAAATAAAAAAACTTTATGACGAGGCTTTTATGATAATAAGTATATTAATTAAAAAGGATCTAACATGTGCTAAAGAATGAGTTAGCCCTTATAAACCATCAGTATACCCTGAAAGGAATTATAGTCCATGTATTAGGTTCAATTGCACATTTCATCTCATCCACCCCTTAAGAGATACATGAATCGATATGGTATCTTATACTTTCTCCATCTTTAGTGGTATTTTAGGATAGTGGGTCCATCACCTTCCAACCTATATATCTACAGTTAAAACTAACATAGTAGCAGTCATCCATATAAGGCTAGCCATATCCTATCACAGTACCTAACATTACAGAGTACTTGTACATTTTCCTAAACAATGTACTTTAAGAGATCTATAGGTAATAATAGCATCCCCATAATC